>NC_030431.2:2325000-2352500 GCF_001660625.3 Ictalurus punctatus
ACAGGGTTTATATGATGAGTGTTTCTTTTCCGTCGGCGTTGTGGGTAATTACAGTCGCGCGATTGATCTTTTTGATTAAGAAACGCCCTGCCGACTGAATCCACAATAAACGCTCTTGACGCACTTTCGGGCCCTCGAGAGCCGAGGCAAAGGCAGAGCGGAATTTTTTAAAGAAAGCTTAGACGCACACCGTGTACACCGTCCCATTCAAACGGCAGAGTGAAACCCTTCCCTGACAAGTCACCAGCTCAGCTCAGACGATACCAACCGGCGCCGGGCGGTGCCATCATATACCGTCGATACCGTGATGCATCATGCCACAATGCGCTTCTCTGCGATATCGTAATATCGTTTTCATTTGATCCGGTACAAGTATAAAGTAAACCGAGCAAGAAATACGCATAAACCAACCGAAAGATCTGTACCAACCAAGCGCACTCATCATACGTGCGTTGCGAAAAGTGAGCGAAACCGTAGTAAAAGATAAATAAAAGGAAAAGAACTAAACGCACGTCAAAAAAAACGTCCGCCCTACGGCGTACGCAGAGTTCTGAGACAGAGACGTTCGTCGCAGTTGAGGATGCGACATCTCGCGGTTTTTTGGAACACCAACCCCAAAAATAAATAAATAAATAAATAAATAAATAAATAAATAAATAAATACAAAGAAAAGAAAAGACAAGACGTCTTCTGTATAAGAAACCTGAACGAAGACCAAAAAAAATAAATAAATAAAAAAAATGTAAAAGCAGCCAAAGAGATGCTTTTCCGAAATAAATAAACTACGGAAAAAAAAACAACAACACTTCCTTTCATCCCAGAAACCCAAAAAAAATCAGCTTTATTAAAAATCCCATTCAGCCAAATATTACAGCTCGCTCAGTCCCGCTTTTGAAATCGTCCCTCGTGATCGACGGTGAAAAACTACGCAAACTTCCTTCAATAAATAAATAAATAAATACAAATCTACGAGAAAAGACAAAGAAAGATCCAAGTGAACAATTTGAAAGGGAAATTGTTGTTTCGGCGGCAAAGTCGGCTTTCGCACGCGATCACTCGGCTGTTTTTGCTTCGAGATCGTCGGGTTTCCCGTTTAAAGTAAACGAACCGTCGTTAGCAAAAGTAACGTTGTTAGTTATAACGTATTACGTGACGATCAAGACGCTTCGGAGCGTGCGGTTAAAGGAGAATAAATTGGATGTAAAGACCACCTTTTTTAAATTTTTTTTTTTTTTTTTATACATTTGCTATACAGCGAATGAAATCACATTACGCGATCTGAATAATTAACGGCTGATGACGAGTTAGGCTATTAATGACGGAGAAATGCTATCCGGGTGATATTCGTTCGTTTCGAAGCACTACAGTGGCTGCGATTAAAAACGACGCCCTTGTGAAAATAACTTCTCAAGGCAGCTCCTCGGGGACTTCGTGTGCTGTGAACAACAGTCCGGTTATTGCGCGTAATCCATCACGGTGCCTGTGTTTTGCGACCACACTGTTTTTGGTGCAGTAGAGGTTAGAGTTGTTTATTTAATTGATGAGTAGGTCTCCGTGCGCGAGTCGTGAAAGTGCTATATGCTGCGTCAGGCGGATCGCGGGTCCGGATCAGACGCACAACTGTACAGCGGTTTCTTAAATACGAGTCCAAATAAAGGGATTATAAAAAGGTGTATACCCGTTGATCTGGTGAAGTTGTGTGTGTGTGTGTGTGTGTGTGTGAGATCGCACCAGGTCGTGCCATTCTTGAGGAGGTACCAAAAACCTACAACTCAAACCTGCGATGTTGGAGCAGTGGCCAATGGGCGGGGGATGGGCGAAAGCACCGTTCTGGCTTTCTGGTACCTTTTCCAGTAAAGAAGACTTGATAAAAGAGAGAGAGAGAGAAAAGAGAGAGATTTGTTCTCGAGGGAGACCGTGAGGAAGCGTGGGAGCTGTCGCTCGCTCGCGGCCCTGAGCAGAGCGCAGCACCACAAATGTTAGATTCTGCATTAATGCACTGGGTCGAAGCTTGTATTCCTCAAGGCACATTTTCTCACATTTACAATCAAGGAGCGTGCAGCTGCAAATCGGACACTGACCAAGCCGGGGTGAAATTCCTCTCTCTCATCAGGTTTTTTTTAAAAAAAAAAAAACCTGTGCGTGCGCACGCACACACATATACACACACACATTAGCGACAGGCAGAGAGCCCCTGCTGCGAATTCCCGGAAAAGGGGGCAGCTCACCATCATCAAGGTTATTTAGCATCATTTCTTCGGCGCAGCCATTAGAGCTGGAGAAACAAACACGAGGGACGCGGCGGACGCTCTTTTCTCGGCTTTTTGTACAGAAAACATCTTTTTATTTTTTTCAGCCATTGATGTATTTCAGAGTTTCTTCCTTGTTTAGGAGATTTTTTTTTCTCTTTTTGTCATTTTGTGTGAACTGTGACATCTTCCAGAAGGCCTCGAGTAGGAGAGGAAAGTGCATGTGTGGTTTCCTTCCTACGCCCCCCAACACACACACACACGCTTCCTGTCTTGGCCAGGCCTAATGTTTAGGGCAAACACACACACCTGCACAGCAAGAGGCAGGTAAACAGCCATTAGAGCAGAGCAACTGCTTCGAGCAGGGCTTTAGTGGGCTTATCAGAGCCGGAGCTCCCAATGCCAGACCACCACACACACACACAGTCTGGGAATTTGGATGAGGCTAGTCTCGATATAAGCCACAGGGTGCATAGTGCGCATGCTCCATTTTCAGCAGCGCTCTCCACTCGGATGTGCCTGGAGTCTGACCGTAACCTTATGTTGTCCCGGATATCATTTCCGACACCGACCTGTTGTAACATCAGTTTTTTTTTAAAAGCCATTTTATTCTTTAATCTACAGTTTAGTCAAGGCGTATGACCTGCAGCAAGACTTGGTGGCAACCGGCACTGAGGTTTCAGTGAGTACAGTAAGGTGCGGACTAAACGCAGAAAGTTTCCGTGCCAGAACTCCAAGACGTTCACCGCTACGGACCCAGAAGCCCAAGAAAAACCGTCTCAAAATCATATAAATAATCCACAGAAGTTTTGGGATCCGGTTCGGTGGAGCGATGAAACAAAACTGGAACAGCAGGATGGATCGGCGGTACGTCTGGAGGAAGAAGAATTAAGAAAGAACACCGTGTCCACAGTCGAGCATGGTGGAGGCTCGGTGATGCTCTGCGGCTGCTCTGCATCCTCTGGCACCGGAAACCTGCAGCGTGTGGAAGGCGAGATGGATTCGTCAAAGTATTGGGAAATCCTAGGAGAAAACGTCACGCCGTCTGTGAGGAAGCTGAAACTTGGGCGTCATCGGACTTTCCAACAGGACAATGATCCCAAGCGTACCTCAAATTCCACCAAGGCTTGGTCGCAGACGTCCTGGAAGATTCTACAGGGCCGTCAGTCACCTGACTTGAACCCCATAGAACATCCCTGGAGGCCATTGCTCACGAGGAACGGTCTAAAATTCCTCAGGAACGCCGCCAGAAGCCCTGCAGCTCGTTTGCAGCAGGTCATAACAGCAAAAAGGTGCTCTACTAATTAACCAAGAGGCTTACCATGAAGGCGGTGAATAATTTTGAAACTGGAGAAATCATTTGGGGAAACCACTCGAAGCATCCGTCATGTCGAACCATTTCAATCGCTTTTTTAATCACATGTTCACTGCAAACAGCTGTAAATTAGATTTTTTTATGATGTTCACACCATTTAACAGACGCCCTTTATCCAGACCGACTTATACAAGTACTCGCTTATTATGAAGATGGGCCAGATCTGGATTTCCCGACGCAAATATACTATCGTGCCAAATATACTACGGTGTGCAGTGACGGCGTGAAGCTATCTTCGGTGTTCCGCACAACGGGGATCACTGAAGGAACTCTGGAAGTTTTACTAGACAGCTAAATGTGTCCATGTCCATGTCCATGTGTCCCTAACCCTAACCCTCGTCTTACGTCGAACGATTTTACAGCTAGCCAAGAGAGCCTGTCGGTATCCGCTACCGGATTCAGACGCGAAGGAGGGAGATGGATCGATCAGGTTCTCAGTCCAGCTCGTTTCGGCGGCCTCGCTCGGCACAGAGCGACGCTCGCGAAGTTTTGATATCTGGAGCCGTTTAATAACCGGCAAACTCGGGAGACCGCGCCGTGTCCGTACGGACGGCGGAGCGTCCGGAGGAACATTTACTCACGATCGTGACAGCCATGTGACTGCAGTCTCGGAATAAACGGGAACTAAACCGTACCCGTCAGGCTGAACCCGTCAGCGTCGCCGGGGTCGTACCCTCGAGCGTGCGACTCCTGTACGTGTACATCGTGTACTTTTAAAGCCTCACTCGACATTTCCAGTTGGAAGACGCAGATTAAAAAGGTGCAGAGTCCGGACGAGACGACGATGTGATATCGACATCGTGATAAATTACCATACGGTACGCTTTTCGGAAATGTCGTCTGTATCTTGATATCTTTTTACAATTAAAAGAAATAGATTTAAATCACAAACTGTGGGGAAAAAAATTATTTTTAAAATTGTAAATCCCACCCCCTTGATTTATTTTTGTTTCATTTATTTATTTATTACAGGTCGAGTTATTTTAATGTAAAATATTGAAGGAAAAAAAAAAAACTATTTTCTTCAGACCCGAAGAAAGAGCGGACTTTTTTTTTTTGGAGTAAAACGTTCCCACCTGCTGAGAGATGGACTTCCAACACCTTCAGCTCCAATATAAATGTTAATAGAGTTCAGGCAGGGAAAACTAGGTGTAAACAAACAAATGTGCCAGTGCGTGAGACAGGCCCGCGGAGGCCACGGCTCTTCGACAAGACAAGGAGAACAGCCGAGGAGGGGGACGAGGGAGGAATCGGTCCTAGGGATGCTAGCTCAACTGTACTCCCAGAGGTGAATCTGTCCCTGCCATCACTCTCTCAATTTCCGTTCCTCCATTCCGTCTCGTTTGTGTCTGTGTAACGATAGTGAATGTCAGTGCTAAGTCCAGCTGATGACCTGACACTAAAATAAATGGAATAAAACCTTGGTGAGTGGGGGCGGGGGGGATCTAGGTGGAAATATTAAGGAACATATTATTCCCATCCCTGGATGAGATAATTTAACCAAGAAGGAGGAATCTGTTTGTTTGTTTTTTTTGTTTTTTTTAACACAGTCTCTATCCTGCCATAGAACACACCGAGTCTCACGCCTCACCTGTCCACAGGAGGACAAAAGAAACGAGGAGGCGGCATCTGTGAGCGACGGAAAACTGCAGAACAAACATTTAGAGCGCAAGAGGCAGCAGGAACTCGCTGTCCCGACTTGTTCAAAGGTTTGGCAACCTTCAGTCCAATTAGACATCAGAGGGCACGCTGAGCTGCAGCCTCCACTGGGCCAAGCTCCTGTATAAACGGGGGGGGCTATGCTTATTTAATCAACTGTAATTTAAGGATTTAAATAAAGATCAAATTCTTCCTGTTGCACCCAAAGGAGCAGGAAGGGAGGGGGGTGGGGGGGGATTCAGTGAAACCTCCGATCCAACCATCCATTCATTCATGCCATCCTACCTCGGTGGAGCTCCGGAGGGTGGATTTGGGGGGAGGGGGCAAGCTGGGCGAAACCCGCTGCTCGGCAGCGTGAGCAGCTGTGGCAGAGAGCAGCGGTTGCCTGGTGCAGCTCCGGAGAGATTTTTTCATTGACAGCTCTAATTAACGAGGCAGTGCTATAGGTTGGCGCGTCTCTAGATATCCGCTTTTCCTTAGCCACAGCTGCGCAGACCTCCAGACCTTCAACCACAGATCCAGAGCCTGGCTTTAATCAGTGAGCGCAAGCCACCGCCTGCACATCTTAATCAGCACGCCAT
Organism: Ictalurus punctatus; assembly: GCF_001660625.3. Classification (NCBI taxonomy): domain Eukaryota; kingdom Metazoa; phylum Chordata; class Actinopteri; order Siluriformes; family Ictaluridae; genus Ictalurus; species Ictalurus punctatus. The sequence continues at coordinate 2,330,865 of NC_030431.2, forward strand.
GCTCACGGTGGCGCCACATTCAGGGTACACGTGGACACCGCGTGAGCCGCAAGCGTCGATACGGTCAAGCAGAACTTACGAAGGGATTATCCGAGAGCCCTTTAGTACAGGCGTCGCTTTGGGTAGCTGCGCCTTATTCGGCTTAGCCGTCTGAGCTTCCTGTTTAAAATCCTAGACAGTGCAGGGTAGCACTAGCACTATTAGAGCCTAGTTAGGACTAATTTAAAGTCAGTGCCTACACAGTGCTCCTGTTTTGCACGTTACGGCCAGGAACTCATCGGTGCGGACTCCCCTTCTCTCAGTTCTCAAATCCATCCTCCACCCCCGACCTGAGCGCCGAGGCTCCATGCTGATTCAAGAGTGCTAAAACCGTCTGCTGCACGCTTTCCATTGAGAATCAGCTGTGGCTAATCTTATCCAGCGGCTTTGTGCGTCACATGCGCTCCCAAACAAAGTGGGGGCAGGAGGGAGATACGGACGAGCGTTTACCCACGCATGAGCTTAAGCTTTTTCTTCACCTCATCAGTGCTACCTGTACACCACGGTGCACCCACAGACCACGTCTGCCTAGATGGCAGACTTTACTAACGTGGAAAAAAAAAAAAAAGTGTGAACTCCAGTCGGAGTCGAATTCTTCCCCGAGGTGTTAAAACTTTGGAGTTGTCTATGCAGTTGCCAAGGCCTAATTATGGCCTTCTGTGCTGCTTCCTGAAGCGCACGCTTGCTTAGAAGCCTACAATGCCCTCTAAACACACCAGAGGAGACCAGAACAAATACTGACAATACTTCTCGCTCTGTAAATAAAGGGCATTACAAGACAAACCGTTGAAGCTTACGGCTCGTATAACGCTCCAACGATAACCTTCTCCATAACTGGGGTCTGTATCCATTTCTTCCTCACAACCCCGGTACTTCCATGATGCTCTGAAACACTGCAACGTTGCCCTTTTTTTTTTTTTAAATGGCGTAAAAGGTCATTCGGTGCAAACAACAAAAAAGCTTTTAAATGTAGCGAGATTGAAGAAGTGGTTTCCTTTTTCTCCCCTCCCTACTTTCTGTATCTTGAGGTGAAAGACAGGTGAAGGGGCAGAGAGCTCTGGGACTGCTGTCCAGAGAGTCAGCCGAGAGAGGGAAAAAAAAAAAGAAAAGAAAAGACAAGACAGACGGCGTGCAGCGGCTGTGAGACGCGTGCATTTCGCCCACCCCCTTTACTTGAAAACCCCCTCGTCACTGAAAACACAGAAGAACCAAACTGCTCTACTTTTTGCATAATCGAGTAATGCGTGAACGCCACAGTTCCACAGAACCTTCTCTCCACACTCCTGTCTTGACCTCCACGGTCGCCCGAGCGCCCGACGCCACCATCCTGTGATCCTTCACAACACTTCAGACTTGACATTCATGCTCCCTACACCGTGGCACTCCATCTCCTTGAGCAACCAACTCTGAAATAGACCTCCACCTTCTTCTGTTCACACTGCCCTCATGCTGCTGCTGTTACATGGCATTGAAAAACCCACCGACACACACACACACACACACACACACACACACGCGCGCGCGCATGTCTTCACACCCAGCTACACACGCTGCCCATCTTCTGCTCGTCACTCATGCCCTGAGGAGCATAGACGGTCCTCACGTCCCGTCAACCAAAATCTTCACAGCCCGCAGGACGAGGATGTGACCCACAACAGTGAAGAGAAGTATATATTCTCACGTTTCCACACCGCACACGTGCCTTGCATACAGGCGTTCTGTGATAGGAACAAAGCTCGGCGTGTCGGACATCCGTTTGAGGATTAAAAAGCCTCTCTTTGTGCCCCTCTCTCCTTTTCCTTATATAGCCTAATCTCGCGTTCTCTAAAAAGAAAAAAAGGCCTCGCTGTCGAGTCGTCCCTGCTGCCGTGGGGTTATTCTGAGCCGACCGCCAGAACTCGCCATTGTCCATAGTTGGGGAAAAGACAAAAGACGGTTAACAGCCTGCGTGCGCCGTCACCCGGCCCGGCAGAAACGCCGCGCGGCAACAATTCTCATCACGACCACACGAACGGGGTTACATCAGAGTCGGATTCAGAAGAACCGCTGACGCTGGAACTGCTTGGAATTCCGGACGGCAGCGCCGGTGGGCTGGAAGGGTCGATGGGGGCCGTGTTAAGGTCAAAAGGACCGGGTGGCGAGAACTCCGCACCGCATCCTCCCTCATTCTGTCAGGCATAAAAACGCAGACGCCACACACGCGAGAGGAAGGGCTCGCGGAATAAATACGTTTTTTTTTTGTTTTGTTTTTTTTTTTTAAAAACCTTCATCCTAATAAAGCAACACAAAAATGAAAAAAAAATAAAAATAATAATAATAATAATAATAAATCTGTGCTGTCGTTAGGTTTGCAAAAAGACGGACTCGGACATCACCTTAGCAGCGAGCCGAGCAGCGCCGTGCATGCTTGAAAAGGTAGGAAGAGCTTGTACGATTATTAATATGATAACGCGATCTCAGCAGACGTTACTGGACATCGCGGCAGTGAAGAACCGTGCAGGAATGATGAAATCATGAGATCACACGAGTAGACATCACTAGCACCAAGCACCAAGGACTTGCTTTCGTAAAGTCTGGCACTCCAGCAGAAAGGCAGATAATATTTCTCACACACACACACACACACACACGCGCGCACACGCACGCACCTTGAAGCCTGCACTGCACTTCATAACGTTACTGAAGGAAATGAGAGGAAGCAGGGGGGGCAGTGCAGAAGACAGATAAAAGCGCAAGTTTCCGCTATCGCCGACAAACCAGACTAGCAAAAGCGGCGTGAAGGAGGCGTAAAGCCTCACCTCCCTTAGCCAAACCTTAGAGATGGGCTTGCCGAGTCTGCTTCCTCCCCTGCGCCCGTTAAGTGAACCATTAGTGCTGGGAGAGAGGGCTGAATACATGAATGCATCAGCCGCAGCATCACGGCTAAATTTAGACCCTTTTTTTTTTTTTTTTTCCACGGACATCCAGCGCCGGGAACAGCACGGCCTGAAGGACAACGAGAACTTTCCACCTTCCACATCGAAGCTGCAGGTCGACGCGTGATCGCCACGGCGTGCGTTCGGCGATCGCGTGCGTTCGGCGATCGCGTGCAGACGCGTTCCCACACGCGCTCGCACGTACATACGGTACGCAGAAACGAACCAGATCCTTCAGACGGTTTTAATATAAGCTCCGTAACGCATATCGTTAGTGGCAGGGTCGGGGTGATGGCTGAGGTCTCGTTAGTGCTACTCAAAAAAGCACACTGACAACCCCATACCATCATTAACCCAAAGTCCTACATGTCCTCCGAGCTGGTTTTCTTTAAGGTTACTGCAGATATGACAGGAAGCTGGATCGTCAGGATTATTTATTTATTTTATTTATTTATTTATTTTAAACGCTCTCTTGATCTCTAACTTTTTTTTTTCCCCCCAGAAACCCTCTCTATCTGGTGCAGACGGCGTACGTTGATAATTGACTCGGGTGTAATTTCGTTTACGTCTGGTCCGTATGCATAAAGGTAAAGTGCTCGAGTCGAACTGCACAGACCAGCGGAACATGACACCATCTGACTGAAGAACTTAATCCGATAAGACAGATGGTGCGATTTCGTCCCGAGAGCTGCACGCGTGCACGGGAGCTAGTTCGGCTTTAGGGTCGACGCGGCGAAGAGATACGATCCGAACACGCGGATCGACGGAGGAAATTTTTGTTTTGTTTTTGTTTTTTTAAATTACAAAAAAAAAAGAAAATTCTCCTATAGACGTCCCTAAAAGAACGCTGCAGCTAGCTGATAATACAGTGACGCTCAGCTCTCCCGTGTACCCACAGCGCGCACGCACGCACTCTTACGAAGTAAAGTCAAGTGGCTGTACAGTACCATGTGACACAGCAGGCCAAAAAGGAGCTCTTCTTTAAATAATAACTTACAGAGCCATTTAAAAAAACATTAGCCTGCCCACACACTCAATTACCACAGCCCACTTTGGCACTTTTGTCCCCTGCATTGTGTCCCAGAATAGCGATTGGCCCGCTTTGGAGAGAGCCGTGTCACACTAAAGACTCTATACCATTTTGTTTAGTGCTGGCCCACATTTGTCAGAGAGAGAGAGAGAGAGAGAGAGAGAGAGAGAGAGAGAGAGAGACAGCCTTCCTGCTTTACAAATCACATATCAAATACTTCTCTTTGACAAGCCTAAATGGATGTAATTACCTCCTGCCTCTTTGTTCGCTTGCTTAGAGCATTCGCTACGTAGACGGCGGCACACACCGCCGAGCTCTGCATTGGCCCAGAGGAAGATGAGAGGACTGCACAGTAAAGAGCAAAAAAACAAAACAAAACAAAACAAAAAAACAAAAACACAAAAAACAAAACACTTTTGTGCCTGTTTAAACATGAGCACTGAGGCACAGGTGCAAATGCTTTAATATTCCACTCGGACAGAGTGAGGCAGGTACAAATTGGATTTAGCACATCGGCCTTCGAGGAATCAACATCATGGAACCTTGCGGCTATTTAAACAAAGGGCGACATGCCTCTTTTCCCCCCTAGAGGGAGGGAGGGAGGGAGGGAGGGAAAAACCAGCTTTTGCATGTAACCAAACAGGGACGAGTTCACAAGCCCTTGACTGGAAAATAAATAAATAAACAGATAAACAGATTCGATCCGAGCCTGCAGTGAGTCAGACAATGAGCTAAATATAGCAGTCACCTTCCTTCCATCGTTAACGCTGGAAAGACTTCAGAAAATAGCTGCTATGTGCTTGCTTGCATGCGCATGACACGAAAGAGCAGTGGAAGCTGGAAAAGAATTGAAAAAAATGAAAATCACGCACGTAAAGAACGACGGCTAGAACCAAAAAGGGGTCCGTCTTAAACGTGGCACTTTATTTTGTTCGACAATCCCCACTGATTCGGTCCCTTCACACCATGGGGAAAGATGTAAAATAAACACGTCTGACCTCACGACCTGCCGGTGTCGAACGCTGATCTCTAATTAGGACGGGAGTGTAGGGACTTCGTTCGAGAGCGGCTCAAAAATGTGATATTTTGCGGTTCTTGAATTGCAATGAGAAGCATGATGGGAAGAGCGTCTGTATCAGGACAGATACCGGCCTGAACGGATTTAAACATCGGTTTGATCGTTATATTGCACGAGTATGTAACGCCGGCCGACACAACCCAATCCTCGAAGCATCGAAACCTGCGGCGTGATGTCGCTGACGTTTGAGGGTGGTGGTTGTTTTTTTTTTTTGGGTCAAAAAGGCACGATTTCGCAACACTCGCTGTGTTTTTTTGCGCTCTTTTGTGGAAAACTACTGGAATTGGCAACACTGGAACTGCACAAAACTTTTTCACAGTGATGTTTGTTGGTAAACAAAAGCTTTTAGCTGTACTCGTGCTCGGCTTTGGCTAAACGTGCGCCGTGATGACGTGACGTCACGCGTCTTGGCCCAGATCCGCGGAAATACCGCGGAGTTCGCTTGGTTCTGCGTTCATTTCTGCCATGCCAAAATCCCGGAGGAGCTGGTTAAACAGACCTTGAACGGAGTCCGCTCGATTAAGGATATGATGTCAGGATCAGATCAGAACTCTGTTGATAGCCAGAGCTCTAACATGGGTATATTTTGAAAATATGGAAAGAATTATCCTACCCTAAAGGCCCACTGTAGCTGTGAAACCCTCTGCCCTGGTAATTGGCCAACAATGGTAACCTGAGGCAAGGCCATTAACCGCCGTTCTGTTTAAGCTCGACAAATCTTCTTATCGACAGCCAGTGCTGGGCAACAAGCTGTCTACATGAAGCACTTTTATGTAACCCAGCCACATCAAGAGCGCTTCCTGCCGCTGAGAAAACCGAGGAGCGGACAAGCCATTCTAAACAGTTTAGAGCCAAGATAGTTTGTTGCGACAGGCCTCTTTTTCCCCAGATAACAGGCTCGCACAAAAAAACAAAAAAAAAAAAGAAGAGGAAGGGAGTGGTTTCTTCTACAATGGAGAACAAGACCAGCCGTGATAGGGTGCCAATCCAGGTGGGTGGGTGAAGCTGACTCACCTGGCCACACCATCGCATAGAGCAGCTGGAGCCTAATCACGGCTGATGAATGTGGGCCAGCTTTAATCTTAGTGCTGCAGCACGATTGAGCGCAAGGCTCCGGCAGTGGCTGCTTTGAAGTGGGGACTTCCATTAGCTTTCAACGCTCTGATCCGAGAGGGCCATGAGAGAAGACGGCGCACACACACACACAAACCGAAAACACACACTTCCCATCCGCCCAGAAATCTTTACCGGAGACGCACGATTTTTCAAACCAAAGAGAGATCAATAAGAGAACTGAAAGCATCAGACGTATTGTCTCTACCTCTTCTTGTGCCCTGTCACCACTGAGTCACGCTGAACTTCAAGGGCTTCCCTTCACTTTGATCCCATCAAATAAGACAATTGGCGCTTAGGAGGCAGGCTTCGGCGGCGGCGGCGGCGTCCCACCTGACTGAGGCGAGGTGAGGCAGACGGACAGATGAGAGAAAAAGCGGGAACGCCATCTGTGCTGGTCACACGGCTGGCCTCAAACCAGGACCGCGCCGGAGAAAACAAACACCAATAACGCTACCGATAAATTACAGACTATATTGTTGTTTTTCCAGTCAAGCTCGCGAGACCTTTATTTTTCCAAGTCATTAGAATGTCTGGACTGGAGTTGTTGTTTTTTTTTGTCGTAAAAATATATTTTAAAAAAATAAATAAAAATATTTGACTGCACTGAAAGGTCCTTCCGGGGAAGGAGCAGCGGAGACGCAGAGCGAAAAACAAACGTGCAATCTAACCCCCTGACCCCATCCTCACGATGCCGTTTGCGTTCAAGTAACACGAAGAGAATGGCAGACAGATACTCCCGCTCGGCAAACAGGGAGCATGCGTTTTCTCATTACCACCCACCGAGGAGACGGGGCGAGGCATATAAATCGGGGTGCAAAACTGCAAGGAAAGCAAACCAAGCAGGTCACCCCCTGATAGGCAAGGCCTGCTGCGAGGCATTTATATTCCCCTGACGTGATTTTAATTTTAATATTACAGAGCCATGGAGCAAGCAGGACTGGATTATATGGTGCAACTTGGACGCTCCGTATGTAACGGGAGAGGTCGGTTTACCTCGGCAACTGCCCCCCCCACACACACACACACACACACCACCCCACCGCCCCCCCGTGGTGGTAGGAATGCGGCCTGCAAAGACAGACGATGCAGTGTGCATTTCTTATGCTGGGATATTAGAGAACTGAAGGCAGCTGGAGACCACGCTGCTTTAATGCATGACACGACCATAACTCCATACAGAGACGTGTGCGTGTGTGGAGCATTAATACGTGTCCTTCCCTTTACTAGACGGCTCACAGTGGTGTTTATCTGGTCCATCCCCCACGTCCTGCCCGCTATCCTACCTCTCCGCCGACGCCTGGTTCCAGTTAGCGTGGCTAAATTTCCGCTCGCTCTACAACAGGCCTCTTAGATAACAACGCCCGGTCCAAGCCGTCACGGCCTTCTTCAAAATGTTTTACCCACTAAGCCCCAATACCACTCGTTCATGGTCTTTTATTCGAGCAGATTAAACACCAAACCTAGTACGAAGGTTTCGGCAGAATCGACGCAGGAGGAGTCCATATTAGCGAAATGGCATTAGCAAAAACGCAAAGATGCAGCTAATAAAATCAGTTAAGGCGATGGCGTGAAATTACTCATCGACCTTCAAACGCAGCTAATTAAATACACGCGCGCTACGCTGTCCGTGATTTCCCTTCCCATTAGCTGTGATTTATACAATTCATTTACCCTACCAGGACCTGCTGGACCATGTCTTCCCGCTGTACCAAGAAAGTACATCGAGTGATTTTCAGGGTTTTTTTTTTTTTTTTTTTTAACCCCCCACCTACAAATCGGGCAGAAAAATCAACTCTCGTATGATGAATGACTCAACCGCATATCACTCTGGGGCTTCCCGCAAATAAGGCATCTTGTCTGCACGACCTCCTGCTCCGTCGTTAGAGTCTTCGGTAACGCGTGTAAGTAGAGCGCGCTAACAAAACTCCTCTAACCGCACCATTTGCTTTCTCTTCACTGCTTTTGTTGTCTTTTCGTTTTTCGGAAACTCCAGCGATCAGGCATGTCGGGGCAGACCCCGGGGATCAATCTATAAAGAACAGGTCGTGCCACGGTCATGAAACCATGTCCATTAAGCATTCCCAGCTTTACTTTCCGACTTCAAACGCAGCAGTGGCGGTGGATTTTTTTATTTATTTTTTTTTTTTACTGCAGCCCATGATCGCTTTCAGTCTCCTTGGGAAAGACACGTAGCTAATAAAAACGAGACAAAATGACAGGGCTAAAGGTTTCCGCTGCAGGGAGACGGAAAGGCATGATTGTGTTTTTAATAAAAGCATGGCGGAGGAGGTAGAGAAGGTCTACAGGGACAGGCAGAAGGGTCAGGGAGCAAGAGAAGCGCCGCTTCTGGAGGATCCGAGCTCTCGTTCGTGGCCTGACCTTTCCTGATGTGTCCTTGTAGAGAGAGTCCGCAGGGTACGGAGCGAAAGTCGCAAAATGACTCTCCATATTCGTTCCTTATAACACACACACACACACACACACACACACACCACCTCATAACTTAACCAACGTACGACCTGGACAGGGCAGTGAAATGCAACCTTTCTCCAAGCATCGATCACTTAATCATACCACCCACAATAGTCTTGATTAATTTTATCTGGATTAACTAATAAATATGTAAAAAAAAAAAAAATAAAAAAAAAAAAAAAAAAAAACACCCTTAGAGATCAAGGTCATTTTAAAGGATCTTCATTTTGTGCGTTGAAAGACAGAAACCCCGGATGCTGCCAGGAGACAGAAGAGCCTGCTGAGTGCGGGGGGTGTAATCAAGAGCCTACGCAACTGTGTGTGTGTGTGTGAGAGAGAGAGAGAGAGGGAGAGAAAGACAGATGGAATGACTGAAAGAGAAAGAGGGAAAGATGGACAGAGGAAAGAAAAGGAGCGGAGGACAGAGGCAGTGGCTGATTGGACTGACAGCGTTGCAGAGACAGCCAGAGAGACGGAGTGTGTGACAGCGTCTCTATCTCTCGCTCTCTCTCTCACACACACACACACACACACACACAGCTCAAAGTCAGAGAGCAAAAGAAAGGAATAAAGTGAGGCGGAGAGACAAAAGAAACAAGAAGTGCAAAGATTGAAAGCTCAATCACACAGTGGGAGGTACGAGATAACGGCTGATTTTGGCTTCCATCTGCGAGCCAAAATAATGCTGGTAATCAAAAATAAATTGTTTAAAAAAAATAAAAAAAATAAATAAAGAGAGAGAGAGAGAGAGAGAGAGAGAGAGATGAACAAAGGGGGTTGTTATAAGGGGTGACTCAGAAATTAATTCAGTGCTTCTTTTCCACAGCGGGGGGAAGAGGAAGAAGAAAAAAAAAATAAAAAAAGCGCGAAGCACTCCTACTCCCCCGCCTTTATTTTATTGCAGGTAAATGTTTGTTTTAGAAACTCTTACATCACGAGTGTTTGTTTAGGCTGGTGATGACGTGAGAGCAGGCCATCGTTCACTTTTATAGCTTCTTCTATAAACACACACACTTTCTCTCCCACCGTCTGCATCTCCGTTCTCGCGGGCCGGGTCCGAACGAGGTTCGAAACCAGAGATCGGGTTTTTCCGACGGAAGAGGACGTGTCGAATTTCCCGCCCGCGTCCCGTCTTACTTAGAAAGCCGCCACGGTCGGTCTGCGTCTCTCCTGAACGTTGGACGCGGACGGCTCCTCCGCGTGCACCTGACGGGCACGCCGGCCTCGCTCAAACACAAACGGAGCCTTCGGTTTCCACCGGCGCTGCGCTTATGCGGCGGATAAACAGGCGGATAAAGAGCGCGAGAGCTCGCTTTTATAAGGCACTCTGGAGAAAAGTGTCCGAGAGACGAATATGTAAACGCGTGTCCGGGTCTCCAAAGCACTCAAGAGCACGGATTCTTTCAATGCGACAAACAGACTCGGATAATAAAGAACGCTACGCGAGGAATAAAGAGCGGCACGCGTGAGCCGTTACAGGAGCGGAAACAAACAAACAAACAAACGTTGTTTTATTTTGTAACCTCAACGCATAAGACGTTCCCCGTGCCTGGTGATCACCGACACTGGAGACTCCTTCCATAAACGTGACCGTACGGAAAACTTCACCACATCGATGATTTGTTCCTTTGTTAATTGATAAGCGTTTATCCGTTTATTACTCGTCTTACAGCGGAAACTGCTGCGAGAGGAAGCCAATCAGAACGAAGTCGCCGCCGTGGTGCGACTAATCCGTAACCGTTCGTTCTTGAGGCGTTTCGCTCAACTTATTACTACGACCTTCCTTCCAGCTCGCCGTTCTCTCTAGATCCCTGAGGGATCCCTAACAAAATATCCCACAATCCCACTGTTCCCATGAAAATAAACGCACGTACTGGATCACGTCACTTCACCGACACGGAGCCCGCGCAACTTGGAAATCCCCCAATCTCTCCAGAACGACTGGAGGGTTTCAAGCGGTTTTATCGGCCGAGCCTCTGTACTGCCGCACAGCTCCATCAGCTTCTCAGCTACACGTAAAAGCAGACAAGCAAGCGGCTCATCCAACAGCGCCCGGGCTTTGTTCAATTTCCCGTCGCGCTGTTTGTTTTCCCTTTTCTATTTTTCTGTAAATCCAGAGATCGGGCATGTCGGAGCAGGCGCAGAGGACCGTTCTATGAAGAAGAGGTCGCGTTACGGCCACGCGATCGTGTGCTTTAAGTGTTTTCAGACAGAAATCCTGACTTTACTTGCTGACTTCAAACAACGTGCTATTCGTCACGCGAGAGTGTTGTCACGCTCGCCGTCACACTTTTCCTTTTCCCGCACTTTTAAGTGCTATTTGGAGCGCCTTTTGTGCCGATATTCGGAGCGCCTTGTGTGCTATTCGGAGCGCCTTTTTTTTTTTTTCCTTCCTCTTTCCTTTTTGTGCTGAACGCCTCAGGCGACACGCACACTGTAAACTATAACACCACGGCTACCGGTCCTCACTAGTACCACCTCGCTGACTACGGGACGTGTACGCAATGCAGATTTGGAGGTAGAAAATCGAGAGGATCTGCGCTGCCGTATGCAGTCACAGCTACGGCGGGACGTCACGGGCTCACAAGCAGAAAGCATTTCCCTCGACGTCGCTTGTTCGAATCCCGACCATTCCGTGGACGGAAAACCGGCCGTCCTGTCCGGGAGGAAGGGGTGCAGTATTCTCTCTCCCCCGTCCATCACAGCGACCCTAAACGCTCGTAGACGTCCCCGACCCTTTCCTCCGAGCATGTTACCCTGAGGCGGCTGGATTCACGTGCCTCGTAGGACGCGCGCGTCAGCCTTCACCCTCGCTGCCTGATGGGTGGGAATGAACAAATGGACAAACTGAGTGGAAAAAGTGGGACTCCACACTGCGTACTGATCAACGTCCCCCCTTAGTCACGCCTCGTGTCCTCAATGTTTGTTTTTCCTTCGCCTGGCAACTTGCTACACGATTGGTCGGGATGTAAAAAAAATAATAATAGTAATAATTTTTTTAAAAAAGCGCTCGGGGTCAGGCTGTGCTCGTCTGAAAAGTTTTGAAGAGCTCCACTGTGAGCAAAAAAAAACGCTAGCAGCGGAGTTTTTAAAACGGGAAGCAACCACGAGACGGGCAAAACGCGGCCGCTTCCCAGAGGATTACACGTAATATGTGTGAAGGGGGGGGGGGGGGCAGAATAGAAGCTCGAACAATTCTCCTGCGCTCACCGACTGCTTCATTATTCGTCATAAAACAATATTTAGCACTGGTCATTTCATGTCCCGTACACTCGTCATGACGACACACGGCGCTACGTAATCGTATACATCCTCCCACGGACATCCCTCCCTCTCCACGTCTTTCAGCGTGTGAGATTTCCTGTGTTGTTTTTCCTCCTTTCTATATTTATTTCCATCTGATTAATGAACAACACTATTGGGGAGGTGGTGGTGGTGGTGGTGGGGGGGGGGGGGGGGTTGTAAATAAATAAAAGACAGGAGAGAGGAAGAAAGCGCATTGATTCACAAGCGTTTAATATCGTACTACATAAATAACAGACCAGAAGAGATGACAGCGGTTCAATAAGGAGCCTTCTGGTCTTTAATGAATCTATCCCGTCGCTATACCTCACGTGTGCACGTGTGTGTGATCGTGGGCTGTCGGGAAATAAAGCGAGAGATGTGTTTCGAGAGAACATTCGTCATCACGCAGGCCCCTTCGTCTTAATCGCGACGCCGAATTTCCTCCCTGGCACTGGCATTAAAGAGACTAGTGTTTAAACCAGCCGGGAGGCCAGTGTGTGTGTGTGTGTGTGTGAGAGAGTGTGTGAGTGTGTGCGCGCACCATGATGAACCATAGATCAACATTAATTCATTGCCTTCGTCGAGCAATTAATCTTTGCCGTGTTAGCTAGGAGCTCAGACCGTCCTGCACCGCCTCACACAGAGAACTCTCTCGACATATAGACGTGCTCTAGTCATGTGACCGATTACATCACAGGGTTAAAAAAAATGCTTTCGCGACCGAATTTCGCGCTTTTCATTTTTTTTTTTTTTTTATTACTTATTATACACGGTTATTAAACCGCGACAGTAAGGTTCGTTATTGTCCAACATGCACACTATTTATTTTTATTTCCCCGGTATGTTCTGCTCACCCGTGCGAGCCGAGCAGCTGTACGGACGTCACGAGCGCCTCGTGTTTATTTGCGCAAGTCATGACGAATGACGCAACCCGTTGCAGTCCCAGCTGGGCGCTCTATCTACGCAGCCCGTTTTAAAACTAAAAGCACCTGTGGAAAAATGCGAACACGGCACGTCAAGCAACAGCGAAGGGAACAGTCCGGTGTGAGCACGACTTGTATAACAACCCTACACTTTAATATTAACGAGCAGACAGACAGACCACGGTCCCGCCCACTCGTTCTCGATTGGCTCACAAGTCAGAGGTTCACGAGTTTGTTCAAATTCACGGAAATAAAATCAAAGTGAAGAGGATTGGAAAAAAAATAATTAAAAAAAAGCTAAACAAAAAAACAAAACAACAGCAAGCAGAGGCAAATACATCCCGCGTCCTTTCCCCTTCGGTGAATCGGATCATTTTCAGGTCTATTCGGTCTGACTGCTTGTTTACCTGAAAAATCTGACAGTGTAGTAAATCGTAAACGCTACGGTTAACACGCACCTCGCACGGATGCCTGGGAGAACCCTTCACACGGGCGAACCTTGACATTTTCAACATTTTCTATACAGTTCTGAAAACTACACGCGTCCGCGTCCTTTCCTTTCACACGTTCGGCCCCTTTTAACGTACGACCGAAAAAAAAGTGTCTTAAACATCGGCGTGAACATAAACACGAGCCTTAAGTAAACACGTCTTGGGAGCACAGCTCGGGCGCTTAAAGAATACGATGGAGGTGCGTTTTTTAAGCCGTTAAAAAAAAAAACAAAAAAAAACAAACGCTACCACTTTAGCTTTGTTCGACTGGAAAGGGCTACTTTCCTAGCCCGAGGGAAAATGCAAATATAAATCCAAGTGTGCGTGTGTGTGTGTGCGTGTGTGTGCAATGTGTGTGCGACTAGCTTTTCACTGACCCTCGACAAGTAGCCTAATTAGAACGCCCCCTTTCCCACATTTCCGCTCTCCCCTTCATTAAATCAGTAATAGTCTTTTAATAGCCAGTGTGATCAAGGTTCATAAACGTCACGTATTCAGACATGTCGACACAGGATCCCATTTTCAGCCCCAGCAACTTCAATCTGAACGAACAAACTGTCTCCATCCAGCTCATCTGCTATATAACCCGGCCAGGAAGAGGACAGCGTGTGTGTGTGTGTGTGTGTGTGTGTGTGTATTGGGTTTCTTAAGCAACTCGTAATCCTCTATTATCCTCTATTTAGCATTTCTCTCCGATACAATTCAAGTGCACAACACGCACACACCCGAGAGTTTCCTGCATGCACACACACTTCCACCCACAAGGGGAGAAAAAAAAAAAAAAAAAAAAAAAGGAGGCGTGGGGAAAGAGGAAAAAAAAAAAAAGGAAAGGCAAATTAAAGCGGCTAAAAAAAGCCTCCCAAATTACAGTTTTCCACACCAGGGGCTGAAATAGCATAGTCAATTTAGTCTTATTGTCTTATCCAATAGTGCTGCTCATCCTTCCCTTACGGTGGAATATTCCAAGGAGGTCATTTAAAAAAAAAAAAAAAGAAAGAAGGAAAGAAAGAAAAGGTGAAATTGTTCATTCGGACTAAGGAAAGATGTCGGATGAGCCGTAACGAGCGCTGTAAACAATAATCGCGATCATAGGTCAAGCTGCTCTTGCTCGGAAAACGTGCGCGAATAACAAAGGACCGCTAAAGGTCAGTTCGCTGTGTCTTTTTACGCATTTATCAGCATGTGTGCACTGGGTCCCCCCCCCCCCTCTTCCTCCTTCTCCATCAGAATCAAAACAATGAGAGAAATGGAGTCATTAATCAGAGGGGCTCTGCCCTTCTGCTGCCTCAGAGGAGAGAACGCGACAGCGAGGTAGAGGAAGAGACGGTGGGCGGGGCACGCCGGTACACGGCTCCCGCAAGACTGGTGGAGGAAGGGGTCGGAGGCGGGATCACTCGCGCCGCATTTCGGCATCGTCCGATCAGACATCCGACGGTCTCCGAGTCCCTTCTGCGCCGTCCGAGTCCGACTCATTCCAGCCCCGTCAAAAGTTGCAGCCCCCGTGGCCTCATCTCGCGGCGAGAACGGTCCGATGAAAACAGATAATTGGCCTTCTTTTCCCTCTCTCGTGTCTCGTCGTTCCAATTCCTTCCAGGTCCTTATCGCATCCTGCACTGGCGAGACAGTTAAGAGTCACCGCGCTTCGCTTAGTCCTCGTTTCCGTCTCTCTCTCTCTCGACTCGAGTCGGCGCCCCTCCTCTGGACCCGCTCAATGGGCCTCATTTATCAAACGTTTAGTAAAAGTCGTGTGTAAATGTTTCCACTGGCTAAACCAGACTAAACATTCCGGCTAGATTTATAAACCCTGAATCCATTGAACCATTTTCAAAAAATCGGCCATAAATTATAAAGCACGACGGTGGCTTTCGGTGATGCCCACAAATCTCCATAAAAGGAGCGAGCCTCCCAAGCGTGGCCTGCCTTAAACCTTGTAGTAACGCGGCTCGGCCGCTGCGCTGCTCCGGCTAACGCACACAAGATCATACGCGCTCGTCTTTTTATACAGCGCCATTACTTTTGTCCTAATCGAACGCTTAGTCCTATTCGTCTTAAATTACGGCGTCGTTCTGGATTGCTTTCTTTCGAGTCATTAAGGTGAAATGAAACATGGGGGGGGGGGAGAATCGATCCGGCGTAATCCGTCTATAAAACTCCGTCGATGATATGAGTAGCGATTATACGAGGTTCACGTCGGTTAGCGTAGGCTACGTTCAAGCTCAGATCTCGTCGGATGGGAATATTTTCCGGAAGTAACTGGATTTGTATGAACGCCGTGTTTCCTGTATAATAAACACACGGCACTTCATTGATATCCAGTTTGAGGCCTAAAATGTGATGAACCCAGGTTCATGTCATCTAAAAGCTCGGCACTGGAAAACGTATGCCGATTCAGGAGGCGAGTACCCTCACGTATCCATCTTCCCGAAATGTTCCGGGAGGCCCGGACAGAGGTAGATCTGTTCTCCGACTGTTCTTCAGCCTGTCCAACTTCGCCGACGGTACCTGCCAGTTTCCGTCATTAAACCCGGTTCCTCTACGGTCTCTGGCGTGGCTCATCGAGTCCGCTGCCTGCTCTTCTCGGCCCACGTGGCACTTCTCGCCCAGTCCCCTAAGAGCTGATTACAGTGTCGCAGAGCCTGCTCACTTTGGAGCTCCAGCTGAGGGGGAAAAAGCTCGAAGACGGACAAGGCTCGCTTTCTCAATCTTTCTCTCACGCGCTCTCTCATATTCAGAACGGCTCGGCGAAACGTACAAGGGAAGGGGGAAAAAAATGCATGCATTATTCAAACTGTTCAAAGCCAGGAACTGAAATGTCTGCATGCAGGTTAGGCTGGAATTAATTAGCAGGAAACGGTTTTAAGGAAGCACAGCCAGAATCGGGAGGAGATAGGCCTTGCTCATCTTGCTCTACGGTGATGTTGCACACACACACACACACACACAAAAAAAATCACATTTATGCTTCCAGAGAAAGAGCGGCTGGAGATGCAGGGGCGCCGGTCGCATTCTCAGGGCTCAATATCCGGCTCGATACACAATCCCATTTTCTCGTTGCGTTCTCTGGTTTCGTGTCCGGCCGCTGCCCGTGGCTCGGCTCATTGGCTCTGCTGCAAAACGTCCATCATGAGCTGTGACGACACAGGCAGGCCTAATCTCCGCCACAATCTCCGACAAAACATTACACACCGCAAGGACGGCAGCAGCCGCTGAACTGGGAAAAGGCAAAAGTTGAAAAGCACCCCACATAATGAATGAAGGCCAGGCTCAGATTTGTTATTCTGTAGCCTTCATCCGTTTCAACACACACACACACACACACACACACACACACACACGATGAGTAAAGCAAGCTATCTCGGATTAACAAAGAGACTTCCTCCGAAGTTTAAAAATGTGCCAGTTTTCCGTCTTGGAAACTTCTAGTCTTGAAACGGATCTCTCGCTACACGACATGACGTCTCCCGTCCTTAGGATTCCGAACGGAGAGGCCGCCGACGAACGACTCCAATTAAACAGCCGGGTTAATAACTTCGATTAAGCCCGGCAATTCAACTTGAGCAGCAAACCTCATGCTTTAAAGGCCAGACAAAAAGTTTAACAAATAAACTAAAGCAAAAAGAAAGCGGACCTTGAAGACGTAGTCTCCAGTTACAAGTAAAGGCTACTCGGGTTGGGTGAAAAAAAATAAATAAATAAATCGACGGTGTTCTCGGAATTCTCAGCTCGCGGTAAATAAACTCCAATCGAAGACTTAGCCCACAACAGCTTCCTTCCTGAGAGCCTTGGCTCACTTCCTTACACTCACCTTAAAGATTGACCGTAGCTAGAAGCTAATTGTGCTATTAATCTTAATGGCTAACCAATTACCTGCTCAAACTGTGCCTCTTCCTAGAGAGAGAGAGAGAGAGAGAGAGAGAGAGAGAGAGAGAGAGAGAGAGAGAGAGAGGGGCAGACGGAGTCGGCCGATCGCGTGCAATCGCTTCCTCGGTCTCGGCTCTCTGGGTTTTTTTGTTCTCCTAAAAAAAACAAAAAAAAAAAAAACACAAGCATGCCGGCCTAACCGTAGGGATGAATCACTCGGCTATGGATGGAGCGAACGCTGTGGGCAAAACAGCTCAGAAACCAAACCCACAACAACAGCAGCAGCAGCAGCCATGTTTAGGTCAAAGAAAGGACATCGTCGGTACCAATCTGGGTCACGCCACAGCTCAGACACGTCCTTACGGTAGACGTGGGCGCGTGTTCTCCACGCGAAAGCGGGCAGAGAGCCGAAGGACCCGCCGGGCGAAAGTACAGACGATAACGCATGTGAATGCGACACGGGAAGGTACGGCAGCAATCTTTACCATCCATTTATGTGCCTTAAGTAAGGAATAAAACACTCAGGGACGCGCCGTTATTGGAAAACGATCAACAGCTGATGCGTCTCGAGGGGAAGCCGAGTTACCGTCATCACCCTGGAGCCCTAAGGGGCTCCTCATTCATTCCTCTTTAGTCCATCGCAAAGCCTGGAGTGTTCGATTCCTCTTAAAACCACAAAGACCGACATTATTTTCATTTTTTTTTTTTTTTTATGAAAGAACATGTCTATTTTTTTATTTATTTATTTATTTTTATCCATTTGCAGTTACATGCTGTGGAACACGCATTAAATGTGGGTCGGTTTCCGTTATCACCTACACTATTTCACACAGCGATCAACACCTCCTGACCAATCAGGATCGAGAATGAATATTAAACGAGACTTAAAACCGGTAGAACACGCAAGACGTGCTTCGAGAGTGCGTTCAGCTGGGAGGTCGACGTGTAGTACGTGATTATTTTTTTCTCCTTCTGCGAGTGTTAAGACAGGAGGCTGATAAAGCGTCGGGACTGGGACCGGATGTCCCAGGCTTCCTCCAGCTAATCAACACTCAAATATCAAAATCTGCCTGAAAATGAGAAATCTTTCCTGTCTGGGTGCGTTCCGTTATTGCAATCCGCTTTCTTTCTCTTTTTTTTTCCCCTTTTCCCTCTTACCTCCCAACCCCACACTGTTCTTCCCCTCGGTATTGATTGTGATGTAATTGCCTCTAAAACACTGGCGGTACCAAAGCCACTTCCACTATCGATGGAAGCGCGTGGGCGTACTGGGATTTTCACTCCGAGCGCAATCAAGGCGCCGTCGCCAACGCCTGCCGTTATTAAAAGCGAGCGGTGGGCTAAAACCACGGGCAGAACGTTTCGACAGCAATTCCACTCACGGGGCCGGTTTTTTAAGCGGCAAAGTGGGCCAGACTGGATCCTAATTCACACATATACTCTCTCTCTCTCACACACACACACACACACGCTGTGATAGTCTTTCGCTGAGACTAACTAGGACAGGCTCACGCCGCACACGAGGGAGAATCCTGTCTGGAATTAACTACGCAGATCCCATCCATCCCTCCCTCCGTCTTCTATACCGCTCATCCTTCCTTCAGGGTCACGGGGAAACCTGGAGCCTATCCCGGGGAGCGTCGGGCACAAGGCGGCGTACACCCCGGACAGGGTGCCGATCCATCGCAGGGCACACGCGGGTTCCATTTCAAATAAAAATTAAATGTTTAAAATGATTATTATTTTAAACCGCAACAGCTATGCTAATAACCAACAGAGGATGATTTAAAAAGAAAACGAGCTGGATGGGGGGGGGTTTCCTTCTCCAAATGAGATATCTGGCAACACACTGCCAAAGACCTTGAGTCACTCTTGAGCGCAGCAGCCACGTTAGACAGAATATCCCGCTCGACCTCCAAACGCTTCAAGGTAAAAGCGTCAGAAAAGCTAATACACTTAGAGAGACACTTAGCTCTCGAATACGACACTCACTGACCCAGCAACTATCCAATCCTCTCATAACACTCTGCTAAAGAGGACCAGGGCAGATAGAGGGCAGCTATTTAACACACACACACACACACACACGCACACACAGTTTCCTTTTTTTTTCTTCCTTTTTTAAATGCTAACATTTTAATTTAAATAAATAAATAAATAAATAAATACATAAATAAATCAGTGACGCTTTGACATTTAGGCAATTCAGTTCATTTAATCTAAAAACGTATACATCAGACATGATCCGCTCTCTTTACGCGGAACTAGCACTGGAATCCCTTAGCTTAGCACGCTCGGGTTTTTTCCCCCCCTCGATGGGAGGGTTTCTTACTTAAAAGACGACTTCTTGACAATTCCGGCAATTCGGCCAATCACACGGCTTCCACTTCGCCCAACTCCGCCCGTGTGTCGTCTATTTTTGGCACTTTTGGTACGCCGGCAATGAAAGTCATCCGATTTGACGAGAGTACTGAGCGAAGGCAAATTGGACACGGAGGAAAAATGCACTACTGTCTGATTATACGGAAGTAAAAAAAAAAAGAAAAGGCACCCACGACTCGACATTCCCACTCGGAGAGTCAAGGATCTTCCAGCTCACGACCTCTAAAATCGACATGGCCGCTCACATCATCGGCGGTGCATGAAATACCATTTCCCATCTCTTAAATAAGATTACCGTCGTGTTTGCTTCAGATGAATAAACAGACAGACGCGTTATTCGGTGAAATCCAGAACGCCGGCCATGTGCGCTTTGAGAACGTCAACGTTAAAGATCACTCAAACCACTCGCTATAGCTCGTTGCTAACGGAAGACAAACGCGGAGGCTCGAGGTCAAAGAAGGACGTCGCTTTTCACGTTCTGACTTCCGAGCCGAGCCGAGCAGCGGGACTCGCAGGAGCTATTTAGGACGTGGTACTTTATCTAAAAAGCCTTTGAGAAGAGCCTGCTAGCATTCCATTCAGTACACCAATCCCAGCTAAATACTTATGACACGGCCTTGGAATCACACACAAAGAACCGTTAGTCCTCCTAATAAGTCGTAAAAATGCCTAATTATCCCTTTAAATTCAGATCGAGGGGAGAGGGAGGATCAGTAATCTCTCTCTCTCTCTCTCTCTCTCTCTCTCTCTCTGACAGCAAAGTAGAAAAAAACTCATCTAAATTTAGCATCAGATTTATCAGGCTGTGGCAAAAAATGAAAAAGGGGGAGTGTGTGTATGTGTATGAGAGAGAGAGAGAGAGAGGGAGAGAGAGAGAGACACACACACGGCAGGCATCTTAGCGGTGGGCGTCCACAGAGGGGAACTGTTCGTCATGAGTCACGTTCAGACAGAACCAAAATACATCTCCGCCAGGCTCGAAAATAGCACAGTGCACTGACGCTGGCCTGGTGTGACACACACACACACACACACACACACACACACACACACACACACACACACACACTAGACAAAAGGCCTGCCCCCTAGCAAGATCACAGTGGAGGAGGAGGAAGAGCTTGGAATTTTTAAAAAGCTCAAGGAAGTAAGTCCAATGTGCAGAGAGAGAGAGAGGGAGAGAGAGAGAGCGAGTGAGGGAGAGAAAGATGGAGAGGGAGAAAGAGTGAGAGAGAGAGTGTGAGGGAGAGAGAAAGAGTGAGAGAGAAAGATGGAGAGGGAGAGAGAGTGAGGGAGATGGAGAGAGGGAGAGCAAGGGAGAGAGAGAGAGAGAGAGAGAGAGACAGATGGAGAGAAAGAGCGAGAGGATGAGAGGGAGATGGAGAGAGAAAGAGAGAGAGAATCCCTGCAACCACCCAAGCAGATAAGCACAGAAGTGCTGCAGAAGCTCTGAAGGACACGGAGACAGGGAGCTACAGCACAGCCAACTGCAACCCCCCACCCCCACCCCACCCCCCACACACACACACACACACACTTCATTCTTTATCTCCCTCCTCACTGCCAGCAACACTTATAAAGGACATCCCCATCTTTTTGGAGCTTCTAAGCATATAAATTGTTTATTTTTTTTTTTGTGTGTTCCTTTCAACCCCCCCAACCCCCCCCACCCCCACCCCCACCCCCCTCGCACACGCACTTGATTTGCTGCTTTTTTCCATGTCATGTGACTGCCGCTGATGTGTTTTAATTACGGAAGCAAGATAGATAAAACATACAATATCACGTGTGTGTGTGTGTGTGTGTGTGTGTGTGTGTGTGTGTGTGTGTGTGTGTGTGTGTGTGTTGCTCTGTGATGGACTAGAATCCCATCCAGGGTGCGTTCCCGCCTCGTCTCCGGCGTTCCCAGATCCGGCACGACCCCGCGCGGGCTACTGAAGATGAATGGAGGAAGTAAAAAGGTTCGTCTCACAGCGGAGTGCATCATCATCATCATCATCCGTACACACGCTGAACTCGGTCGCCTGATTATCATACGACCAGG
>NC_030431.2:2357500-2390000 GCF_001660625.3 Ictalurus punctatus
GCTGATCTCAGGTGATATTAGCTGGCACGCCAACCCTGGGCTTTTTGTCGCGCCGCTTTTCTCCGAAATAAAGCGGAACGAGGCCGTTTCGAACACGGAGGGGAGGAAAAGGTGACGGCCGCCTCGCTTTTGATTTCCTCCAGCGGCTCACGGGCTTCCAGCGCTTCCCTCTCATTAGGCTGCACGTCTCGCCGTCTCGGTGGATTCACCCGAGCAAAAGACGGCGTGAACTCGTCCGAGCGTGGATCCGCGATGACGAGACGGGCTCGCCGGCGGAGCTCGGACCGGGTCACGCACCTCCGCTTGTTCCGAGCGTCCATCCCTGCGCGTTCTCTTAACCGTCGGAGACGACGGACGTCGCAGACGTACATTACGAAGGATCAGACGGTCATGAGCGCGCGTGTACATCAAAGCCACAGCCTGCATGAACACGAGACCCCGCGCCGTCACCCCCTCTACTGAATATTCATGTCTAAACCCGAAGTCGGAATACTTCACAAACGATATCCTTATTACAGAGACTTCAAAATATCCGTGTAAAAGATCTCCCTGCGTTCTATTCGAGACGAGGCTGCCCGAGCAGGGCGAATTCTGGGGCGAATTGCGCTTTCACGCCCATTTAAAGGCAGCGGTTCTAAACTTTAGTTCTGGTGCGTCCGGAGATGCTTTTCGGCTCACCGCCGTCGTAAAGACTGGTTATTTGAGCTCCCGTACTCGTCCTGCGAGCCCGAAACCGGTCTTCCCATTCTCCTCTGATCTCTCCATCATTCCCACCTGCACTACGGTCAACTTACTGGACGTCGCGTTCACCCCGTTCTCCGTAACATCGAGAGACTTGAGCGTGCGATCGGCAGCGTCTGAGAGGCTTAAACCAGTCTGATCGCATTTGTTCCCCATGAACGAACAGGTGTAAAGGTGCTCCTAATTTATACCCAATACCGAAGGGATCGTTTTTATCCGGCGCCTTTGATGCGAAACGTCGAGATGACGATTCACGAGCGACATAGATGTGAACACGTAGATGGAAGATACGTGAAAACACGCGTGAAACTACGCTCGCGCGCACACACACACACCGAGGTTGACCTATTCATCCCACAGCGCGGCCCTTTGAAACACCTGCCTGCTCGGTGAAAGAGCTGAAACCGATACCTCAACCGCAGGGAGGCAGAGCGGAAGGACAGAGAGAACCGGAGAGAGAGACAGAGAGAGAGACAGACAGAAAAGAAACGAAAACGATGACAAATGCAAAACAGTGAGACGCTTCAAAACCGAGCCAGACTGCTTATAGAGGCCTTAAATCAATTTGACATGGAGGAACAAAAAGGGCTGTGCAATGCTAATCTATCTGCCTTAATCCCATTGCTCCGAGATCCTTTTGAAATTCACATTCAGTGCTTAATACAAAAACAAATAAAACCTTCTTTCTTTCCTCCGCTAATCAGCTTGCCCTTCGCCGTGCCCTTTCTCAAGCAGTCAAAGCTGGATGTTCGGATGAATTATCTTAAACCCATTGTTTCAGCTCTTAAACAGCGACACACCGTCAACACAACCGACACCGTCTCGAAAACTGCCCATCCGATCCGGTCTCCATACCCGGGCCACACCGCTTACACGCCGCCATCATATTCTTCTGAAACGTCTAAACAACAACAACAAGCGGCGCCTGTGAGAACAAACCGCATTTGCATCCTTTTGACACAAATCCGACGATCCGGGGGCAAACGGTCTTTTATTTATTTATTTATTTATTTACTCTCCCCCCCTCCGCTACGGATTCTTTTTTCCAAGCTGTGATATGGAAAAGAAAAGGTTAAACCGGGAAATTATTAGAACGGGGCGGGGGGGGTGGGGGATGGGGGGGGGGGGGGGGGGGCTTGCACAGAAACACTCTGTTTCCCAACCATATGCCGATACCCTTAAGACACCATGTGCTTTGGCTTTGAAAGCTTTCACTGCCGATTCCCCATCCGAAACTCAAACCGCTCAGCAACAATACCTCTCGGAAACACCACGAGGAAAGACGGGGGGGGGGGGGGGGGGGGGGGGGGGGGATCCAATATCGATTTTAGCTTGTTTGGGGATGAAGAGGAAAGGAAAAAAAACGGCGTAAACGCTCTGATAACATAACGCGGTGGTGGACGTGAAGCGGAGGAATAATCTGACGATGACCTCCGTGAAAGCGGTCGCATGGAGGAAACAAACCGCAGCGGCGCACGCTACAGTTACAATCCTGAACGGCGTAACGGTGAACGGTGCTTACGGCATCACGCCGACGATCACTCGTTCCCTCACCGGCCTCTTTTTCTTTTTTTTTACCTTTCTCATGAAGTTAAAAAAAAATTTTAAAAAAAAGAGGAAAGAAAGAAGCAGCTTACGTTATGAGAAACCGCGAAGCGTGAAACGCCGTACCGCGAAACAGTCCTGCCACCGGAGACCCCTTCTATAAAATACTAGATTTCTCATACAAAAAGACATACGAACCCCGGTGTACGCCGTCACTATGGAAACCGTGACGCTTTAAACGAGAACGGGCGCGTCGATGTAAACCCGGGATCCGAATCCGAATCGAACGAACGTACGGTAGCGGTGCAAGCGCGAGAGCACCCGAGCGGTCCGGGGGTTACCGGTCCGACCGAGAGCGTCTCGGAGCGCTCAACATCCCCGTCGTCTTCCAGACGGGCCGAACCGCACGCACCGGACACGACCGCGACACGTCGTGGCGTGAAAAACAGCAAGGATGGAAAGCATCAGGACTGCTGGGAAACAGAGTCGGCGGCATGAAGCGGGTCTTACCTTAGGCTGAGCGCGGCGAGGGAAGGCCACTTTAGGGTCGATCTGAGAAGGAAATAAGAATGTAGAATTAACAGGATGTCAAAAACACAGCCGCTCATCTGGTTAGTACACTCGCGAGATGAACCACATGCGCTGATGGACAAAAATCTACACGGTAGTGGCAAGCAATACGCCCAAAGTGACATCATCGGGTCACGCGCACCATCCGATCGTGATTATTTTCCGTACAAGGGGCGTGAATTCACGCACGGCGTATACGGTAAAGAGTTTTATCACAGCTTTAAAAGAAAGAAAGAAATAAGAGAGACGCCACGTACGAGGAAGCACGACCAGGCGAAACCATCAGCAGCCGAAAGTGTTCACACGTCACGATCAAAAGTATTCGTGTCAATTCAAGAAGCCCAAAAATTACAGATGACGACAGATTCCTCTTCTTTTTTTCTTTTTTTTCGTCCCGGGGTTCATCGTCTTGTTAATTTGTGTTTTTCTCCCCGTCAAGCGCTCCCGCCGGGAGCTTTATCAATCTCGCATTTGGAACGAATGAGAAACTATTTCATGCACCGATGTCACGCTCGGCTTTAATACGCGGCTCTTTAAAAACTTTCAGCCGATCTCATCCGAGCAGACGAGGAAAAGAAAGAAAGAAAGAAAGAAGGGGGGGGGGGGGGGGGGGAGAGAAAGAAAAAAAACGTAAACAGATCGAAATTGTTCTCTTGCAGAAAATTACTTGGCCGTGTTCAGCAAGGCAAACACTTTACGTTGAGGTGCATCTCGTGCTATAGAGCCGAACGCTCGCCCGGAGGGAGGGACGGGGCGAGATCAGATTGGAATCGTTCACGGAGGCGAACGCTCGTCGTGCGCGCTATATGAAAACACTGAAGCGATTTGGATGAAAGCGTGTCCTTCACGGACGAGGTCTGCGACATAATCGCATTTCACGCATGAAAATAACGCCATGATTGATACTAGGGACGCATCGATACCGAGACCGGTATCGGGTATCGGCCCGATATCGTCCTCAATTACTCGACGTCCGCGTGACTGAAACCGGTCACGAAGCGCTCGCGCTGGAGACTCCTTCCTCAAACCATAAACAAACATCTCCATCGGGAAAAACTACACATCGGCGAGGACACGGTTTATTAACCAGACGTAAAGAACGCGAAGGTTTAACGATCACGCGTCAGGACCGAAAGATTGAGCTACGGCCGTCCGGGGACGTCCTTTTGTCCACGTTTATTGAAAACGGTGTGCCGCGGAGCATCGGAAAACCGCCACATCGAGGCTGCTCATGTTAATGAAGAAGTTTGCGCCACCGCTAAGACGGATATCATCGCGTGAAATCTCGAGACGTCATCACGTGACACAATACGGGAAAACGAGACTTTCTGGAAACGAGAATCTGACACGGAAAAACGAGAGCTTTACATATCATCGCTCACTCGCCGTGGTGCTAATCGGTCTGCCGCGTAGTTATAAAATGATCGAGCCGGGACGTTACCGAGATCGTCAGAAAAGTGCACCGTGATCTTTATATCTCGGAAAATCGTACGGTCGAGCCTTAATAAAAGCTCCGTCAATCTTTAGCGCATTAATCGCTACGTCGTGTATTTCCGGACATCCCAACGACGTCCGCGTAACCACGGCGTTAAGAGAAATTAAAAACGGCTCTAGCGTTACGTGGGGCGCGACTCCATTACCCTGCTGTCTAGCGGAGCAGAAGAACGCAGACTCGAGGAGTTTATCTGGAGGATAAACCGCCACGTCCCATACAGAACCCCTCCAACCCCCCCCCCCCCCCCCCCCCCCCCGCCCCCCACCATAATTCCATTTGACAGAGTTATGATTGTTATCTCTGTAAATCAGGTCAATTTAGGAGATAAATTCCATAACACCTGGCTACAGCAACCTTCCTCGATTCCATGTAATGATTCGTTTTAGCGATTGGCCCCAGGCGCGAGCGATTCAACCTCGATTACTGCGAGAGAGCGGCCCAATCCGAGCACACGCTCGCCGCCG
Source organism: Ictalurus punctatus (assembly GCF_001660625.3). Lineage (NCBI taxonomy): Eukaryota > Metazoa > Chordata > Actinopteri > Siluriformes > Ictaluridae > Ictalurus > Ictalurus punctatus. The sequence continues at coordinate 2,362,316 of NC_030431.2, forward strand.
CGCTTTGAATTGCAAAGCAGGTCGACTCTTTTCATGAGGCGTCTCTGTGAAATACACACACACTCCCCCCCCGCCCCCGCCCCCGCCACGAGGACGAGTTCCCTTCTGAGTCCGGCTCCTCTCGAGGTTTCATCCTCATATCGAGTTTTCCCTCGCCACTCTCACCTCTGGCTTGCTCCTTCGCGATAAATTCATACATTTAAAAATCTAGATCCTGAACGTATACATTTCTAAAGCTGCTCTGCGACGACGTCCGCGCTACGCAAATAAAACTGAGTAATGAGGGCACCGATTCTTCGCCTGATGAAAAATACTGTGTGAGATTAACATGGCAAGCAGCATTGCCAATTTAAACACACATAACTAAAGAGAAACAACACACACACACACACACACACACGCCATCTGTCCAAGTCCTGACTCCATTCATCAGTAGTATACTACATGCGCACGATGCCTTTAAAAAGATACGCACCGCACGAGCCAATCAGAGCGCGCTTCCTATTTCGGGTCGTGCCCTTTCGGAGTGAATGGCTCCTCTGTGCACCTCAGCGAGGAGGAAAATGCCAACAATCTGTGTCCTTTCAGTGGAGGTATTTATGTAAATGCGAGGCTGATGAGAGAATTAGCTCGCATTCATATCGAATGGTGTGACCAAAGACTCTCCGCTCCGTCACTTCAGCAGTAAATAGGGAGAGATGATAAATAAAGCGCACACGATGCGGCCGCCGGCTAATTTGCAGGACTGACGTTTGATAATGAAGCGAAATAAATGAAATTTCTTTCATTCGGTCTTTTGATTAGTGTGGGGGGGGGATGGGGGGGTGAGGTCGAGCGACACAACGTGAGGACGGCCGGAACGGTCGTCGTTTTCCCCGCGCTGCATTCTTTTCCAGGAATCTCTCTCGCTCTGGGGTTATATAAAAACATCGCTGAAAGAGATTTCAAAACGGCGTTCGAACGGAAAATACGAAGAAGAAACAAAAAAAAAAAACGGCGCATTTAAAATAACTTGTCTTCGAAATAATTGACGATCCACTCGCGGTGGTCCACATCTGATCGATTTAACGGACGCCGCTGGAGTTCCCTTAGCTGTGATGCTAAGTGTATTTACAGTGTCGTTTCAGTCACGGAGTCTTTTCCCGGTAATTAGCCGACAAATCCGACGGAAAATGCGACGTTCCGGACAGTTTTCCTCATTTTCGCCGTGACCCTGCGTTCACGTCGTCCGTAAAAGCCTCGACGGTTGTGTGCTAGCTGGCTGAGCGGTTAGCCGCAGCGATTAGCGCGTTTACCCTTTGTATTGAACGTACCCTGGTTGCCAAGCAACGTCGCTTACTTTTCACGTTGAACTTTTTCTAAAATGCCCCCCCCCGTTCCCCTTTCTTCGAACAGTATCGTGTTTTTACTTTTACAACACCGCCGACGTTAAAAACATTTACAGTAGCAAGTTCGACTTTTCTCGCATCGGCTTTATTCCGTCTCCTTCTCGTTGTTATTATATAACCTGCATGATTCGTCCTTGTAGATGTTATATGATTGAAGCGAACCTAAATATCACGACGTAGAAACAGGTATTGCGGGAAATAAATTTTTTGTTGTTTTAAATTTAAAAAAAAAAACAAAACAAAAAAACACAACGTCCTCTCATGCCGTAACTTGAGATCATAATATTTTGGCCACATCACCCGGCACTGGGTTATCTTCCCTGCTCGGCTAAACGAGCCGGTTAATGCACCCTCTTTGCAGCGTCGATCAATAACCGGCTCGTCTTAATTAAACAAAACCGAAACGGTCAGACTTAAGTCGCTATCGATTTCTGACAAACGACACCCGCACCAGTCCACGAGTCCCGTTCCATACAGCATCGCGATATACATCACAGATAAGTACAGTGTCCTGGATGCTTCCAGACGTCATCACGACCTCTTCTTACCCCCGGTGAAAATCTCCAGTGCCACGACTTGAACGTCCGACCGTGATAACGCGTACTAGATTAACCGGTCCGGCTAATTAAAATATCTTCTGTCGTTTTTAAAAACAACAAAGAACCTAAACCGAAGTTGTACGTGATGTTAGCGTGGTGATCACTCCGACGAGATCAGGACGACGACGTGACGTTAGAGCTGCTCGATATGGGGGGGGGGGGGGGGGGACGGGACACAACGTCGTATCGATGTTACATCGCTGCTTATTACGACCGCTTTACGCCTAGTGGTAACAAAACAAAAAAAAACGTCGAGGAACAAAATCACGCTCGTGATGAAACACGGACCTGCGACGTCCTGCATCGTTGGGAAATCGTCACAATCTTGCGATATGCGAATAAACTCGACCGCGGATCCGTACGATTTCTGTCGGCGTTTCGCGTCGATAAACAGTTCGCTGTAATAATAAAGATAAATAAATAAATGTGTGTGTGTGTGTGGGGGGGTTTGAGGAAAACTACTTGAATTGGAGACTCCTTCCATTCGCCTTAACCGCCGACACACTTTTTTAAAATCCGTTCGCGTCACGTCCCCACGAACGAGCCGTTACTATAGTAACGTATCCCGAACGAGTGACTTGCCTCGGAGCTTCTGTTACAGGAAATGAAATCAACACCTTCTGACCGATCAGAGTCGGGCGTCCGACAGCACCGTGGTATACGCGAGCCCGCGTTTGAACGGCGAGGAATCCGGTCGTACGTTTACCGCACCGCTTACAAACCATGAACCCTCAGGCTTATACAGGAGAGTGAACTATTCGATATGAAAATCCGATTTAACATTCGATTAGGTTCTCGAGTGCCACAGGTGCTGGTCAGCGATCGGGAATGATCCGTGACGCCTCATAAAATCGTGTCATGATGCCCATGATTGCTTTGACTGATCGGGGAAACGCTTATAGAATGTATTAATCGGGTTCATTTGCATACAGCAAAGACAGACTGCGCAGCGCCGTCGTCTCCGTTACCAGAGCCACCGAGATCACGATAACGCTTCATAAATGATATACCGCGCGGCGCTGAATTCCCGTTATCACCACAGCTCCGAGGGACTGATGAAACCGGCTGCAACGGGAATTTAGCGCAAGGTCAGATTAGCCGATTTCAGTGGATATCGCTGGTGCGCATCGTCACCTGCGCCGGATTGAGGCGGGTCGCTTTAGGGGACATTTTAGACCTGGGAGAAGCTTTCCAGAAGACCCGGTGCTGGAAACACAGGCCTGTTCGGTGACTGCAGCAAACTGGTGGAAGTAAGTCATCACTTTTCTGACACTCATATACGGTGAAACTGTACACCTCTGCGGAGGTAAACCTGCTTTCCACAGCGCGTGTGTGTGTGTGTGTGTGTGTGTGTCTGGTCTAGCACAGACCGGCAGAGAAGAAACAGAGCAGGAGAGTGTGCAGGTGTGACGAGGAGGCCTTATGTAACCCTGCTATTCTTCTAGTTTCACTGCACAGAGCAAAAGGAACCTCAGTGGGAAAGAACCCATCCGGTCGTCCGTCAACACCGGACCGATCGACCCTTCGATCCGCTCCTCAGAACAGACGCCGGAGCCGTTTAGATCTCCCCGTTTTACCCAATAGAATTCAGGCACAGATCTGAGCCGTTTAAGGGAAAGTGGCACGGATTTGAACTCGCGACCTCCCGGGATACCGATGCAGAACCTTAAGACGGTTCGCTCCGCTTTCTCAGATCGATACTGCTCTGCTGTTCGGTCTATTCCCCCCCCTCCGTCACCGGCGAATTCCCACCGGCTCTGCCCATCATACGACGGGTAGCGACCGGGGGAGGGTGAAGGTAGCGCGTGCGCCCTCGTGCTACATCGCGGGACAGAGCGACACACTCGGAGAGCGGCTCCATTCGCGCACTTCTTCACGCGTGACCCCGCAGACCTGCACCTTGGCGATCCGCGTCACCGGTTATAATCCGTAAGAAACGATCCGCATCGATCACGTCGGACTACGTCGGCGCTATCCGGGCGGCCTCGTGACGTCCGGAATACCATTCGTCGACAGTCCCGCTCGATTGCATCACGGCGTGTACGGCGGTACGGAGACGGAGTACAGTAAGCAGGTCGTCGACAGGCTCTTCCGAAAAAGAATTCATGGAAGGGGATACGTGCGCTAGGTAACTAAGCGTGCCAAGAAGTAGAAGGCGAAAAACTTTTCTTCCTCCCCAAACGCAAGACGTAGCAACAGCCTGCAAAAATCGTTGACGTGTCAATCAAGACGGGACTAACGTTAGACGATGCAGAGCTGGTTGAGGAAAAACAACGACGAAAAAAACAAAACAGCACTTTTTTTTTTTCCTCTTCCTGAGAGGAGAAGTGAGAAATAACACCGACGTGGCCCATCAAGACAGGAACCGCAGAGGCGCGCCTGCAAATGATGGGAATGCAAAACACTCCAGATCCATATGTAAATTTAACCCCGTCGGAACAGGCCCGCGGTCGCGTTTCTGGAATCTCTCGTCAGAACGCGACGCTCTTCGCACCTGTCGTGACTTTTTTTTTTAGGATCGCCATGTCTGCGTGAGCTTTGGAGAACGAGACAATAAACGATCATCTCTCGACTTTCTGGCGTCCGGTGCTTCACCGTAGCGCTCGTCGAGTTTCTCTCAAAACTATCGAGTCACATGATCTGGCGCGGGGGGGGACCCCCGATAACGCCACGTGGTGGTGATGCTGTAGCGTCTAGCGCGAGAGCGTGCGAGTTTAAAAGCTCGGACGCCGCCGCCGTATGAATATGGAAATACATTTGCAAAGATTTGATTGCGGTTTTATGAGTTTTGCTGACTCTCCTCAAAATCCCCATCGTTCATCGTCACGCGCAAAAGGAAGTTCTGGACCGACGTTGATAGTCGGAGAACACGCGAAGGGCCTTTACGTGAACGTGAACTGAGCCGTGGATTGAATGACGCGCTGCCAGACTACGACAAATAACGACGATACGGACCTACGGTCACTCGGGACTTTGAAACCGAGAACTACGACGCTCTCCCGTAGGATACTGATCCCAAAAACACGCTCGACGCTGGTTTTATTCCTGACTGCATTCACTTGTCTACAACTTGCCCCGACAAGAACCGGGCAACTAAACAACCGTGTGTGCAAACGAGATATCCGGGGGAACTCGACGCCAAAGCCAGGACCATTTAGAGTCAACAGAGCGTCTAAAGATGTTCACCGTGTTTATTTTCTCTTCGGTTCCGGCTATTCAGCCCGACAGTCGCACAAACACACACCACAACACACGAACCTGCAGCAGGAAGCCACTGCGCTCCCTCTCTGAGGGCGTGTAAGGACGGCCTTCGGCTCCTCCTGCTGCTCTCTTCCTGACCAGGATCTCTCGTTTGCTCATTTTGAGCGTATATATATATATATATATATATTATATTATATAATATATACACACACACACACACACACACACACGTCCTTCAGGTATCGACACACGGATCGAAAACCACATCGCGTGTGTTTTGTTCGTCAAGCTACCGTAACGTCGCACGGTTTCAAAGTGGTTACAATAAGATTAAAAGAATTGTTTTTAAAAAAACGGTGATACCCATGATCCTCGGTTCTGGCATGAATACGTCCCGACAGAATTCCGACGCCGTCTTTTCTAAATACGAGTCCAAAGGCGCAACGCCGCTTTCAAATTTCATCCTCACTCCCGAAGATTTCGCCCAAAATCCTGCCTGCTCCGTCCCCAAGTAATCACGCTCGACATCGTGACGCGCCGCTACTCCGTTTAAGACGGCGAGCCCATCTGCTCGCTTCAACTGATCTGTTCTGCGACGTGCGATCTCCCCCCTCCCAGGTATTACGCTAACATTTACAAGCCTTCCTCTGGCAAGTCATTTAATCCTTAAAAAAATAATAATAATAAAAATCACCGAGTCAGGAGCGAGGCGGGACCCGGTCCGCGCACGGAACCCGAGCAGAGCGCCGGTCGGGACACTCCGAGGTTCGAATGCTCAAGACAAATTTAAAAAAAAAAAAAAGAGTGACCATGACTGAAGTCAAGAACCGATAAAACTATTATACATCAAAAAAAAAAAAGCCCAATATAAATATCACATTTCCATTTTCTTTCAGGGAAATAGATCAGAAATCACAGCAGCTAGTTAGACTTGCAAATCTAACAAAAAGAAAAAAAAAATCAAAGCATATCTCTTAAACATTTAAAAAAAACAACAAAACGACAAAAAAAAAAAAAAACGTGCGCGCAAGCCCAGAGGTAAAGAAGTAACGCTACGATACTTCAATCGATCGATCGAGGACACGTCGTCCTCTTTTTTTCTTTCTATCGAGAGACTTTAAGGGACATCCGATGCGTACTTTCAGACGTGCTAACGGCTAAATTAGCCACGATCTGTCGGCTGCTCTAAAGCCGGAAGGAGTCTGAGGAGAAGCGACGGCACCGGGATCATCGCCGAGACGTACAACAGGCTCGGGGAAAAAATAAATGATGACACTCATTTTTCTTAATGCGGCCAAATCCTAGCAGATATCTAAGTAAACCTCTGTTGTTATGCGTGTGTGTGTGTGTGTGTGTGTGTGTGTGTGTGCGCATGTACGTGACACGGCTTCCTGTTAGCCATGCCGACAAAACGAGAGGTGAACGCCACGTCTTTAATCATAGAACCCGCTTTGGAGCAATTTCCCTTCGTTTTCTTTTCTTTGATACAGAAAACAAAGTGCACCAACAACAACAACAACAACAACAACAACACCGCGCTCCTAACTTCAATTCAAAGCAGACAGACAAACCGGGATGGACGCCACGTCCTAAAGCAGGAAGAACGAGAAGCGGGCCCGAGTCGTCGGGCGATTCGACACGGAGCTGATGTTTAAAGTCCCCATGAAATGAAAATGGAAGTTTTGCGGCTTTTATTACGGATATGTTCGCCTTAAGGGTATCTAGTGCGCTCCAAAACAATGACAACATTCGCGACATATTGGAAAACATACACATGTATTCAAAATTGACAGCCTCCCTCTCTCTCTCCCTCTCTCTCTCTCGTCCACCGATACGGATCAACAATTTTCGACGACATCATCGCACTCGTCGGATCTCCCGTCCAATCAAATGCGCTGTAGAATCTGAAGTGTCCCGCCCCCAGCGCTAGAAAAATCGAACCGTCGAGTACGGCTCAACCCGGGCCGGTGAGGAAAGCTAAACGCTATTGACTATTTAAAAAGGAGGCGGAGCCACTCGATACGTCCCGCCCCGACTTCCCGTTTCAGGGGGAAATCACGTCAACACGTCGAACGACGCCGCACGTTTCGAGGCGATTCACGGGGACCGTAAGCTTACACGTTGTGTACACGTAAATAAAGGCCTGGAGGCGCGCTTGCTGACGGAGCGTCATTCGATGTTGGTTTTTTTTTGTTTTTAAACCGCACCGCCTCTACTTTCGATTAAAGACGAAGAAAACAAGCGACGCTACGGACAGTACCATTCTAGAAATTGTATCTAGTATTGCTTTCTAGAAATATGATGATTATACGGTATTAAAGTTTAATACCGTGACGTATTTCAAGATTTAGACGGTTATTTAAGCGCATTGAGACGCTGAAATTAACACACGGGTTTACGATCACGTTATTATCTTCTAAAGGGGGGGGGGGGTCTTCATGTTTGCGACCTCAACAAAAAGTGAGTCTGGCTCTACAGACGTTAAACTTTCAGCGATTTGCGTTACAGAAATACACACACAGTGTGTGTGTGTGTGTGTGTGTGTGTGTGTGTGTGTGTGTGTGTGTTGGGCTCGGGATCACACTCCACACTCCGCCTATTTATTGCTGTGCACACATTTTATTTTTGGTACAGCTGTTACTTAATCATCTCCGGCTAGAAATCCTGCAGAGATTTGCACGTTTGTTAGACTTTTCTCTCTCTCTGTATATTTTATATTATTCTTGTGTGTGTGTGTGTGGGAACTTGATTAAACACACCTGACTCTTGTGCCTACTTGGAAAAGCGCCACACACACACACTCTCTCTGCTAATTTTATTTTTTAACCCTTTTTGAGTTGACGCTAGCAAGAAAAGCCGTTATAATATTTGATTGTTTTTTTTTTTTAGGGGTTAAAGATCAAACCCCGTCTTTTATCGTCTGCACTAAACTCTGCGAGAACACACACACACACACACACATATACATAAACATAGATACACACACACAGTTCATTTCTTCCTAGATTGACTTGATAGCGCTTTTGGAAGGAATACACACACATGGGGGTGAGCTGTAATAGGAAACTAGAGTCCTGAGTGGGAGGGGCATCACACTCTCTCCCCTGTCAATCGCAGCTTCACTCGCCAATCGCGTTCGTCTGCGAGGTATGGGAAAGACCGCACTCTTTCTTTTTTTTTTTTTTTCTCCCCCCTCCCCTCCGAGCGTGTTATTCCGCCCCGCGACGCCGCATGAGCGGCAGTATGTGAAAGATGCAGTCGTTTCACGTCATGTATCAGAGGACGCATGTGTTTGTTGGGGGTGGAATCAAAAATAAAAACAAAAACATTTGACTGGCACTGTATATGACAAAAGGAGAAACGTTAATAAGGAACAGGACTAAACACAATCGACCGATCACATCCGACGGATGGATGGATGGACGGACCGAGCATACGGCGATCGACGTCGAGACGTTCTCTCATTCTCGCACAAGTTATAAATAGCCCACAGTTCTTTAAAAGCCCTGACCTCGACCCCACTCAACACCTTTGGGATGAACTGGAGATGTGTGTACTCTACTCAGGATCGGTTTCCGATACATCACGTCTTCTCAGCCAGGCCCACACTCGACGGCACACGACGCAACAGCGGTAGTGACACTATTAAATAATTCAATAAAACCCACTATAGCGACACTACACAACTATAGACTCAACCCCGACACGTCCTTATCTCCTCATCCTTACAGCGCCGTGTTGTTACCCTTCATAAACCGGCGCGGCCGTTATTCATCCTGCGTTTACCGCCCCGGAGGACCACGAGCGCTTCCTCACATTTGGCATTTCAGAGCTTTTAAACCGCCGATAACGCGGCGTGCGAACGCGTGCGGCTCGGGCACCCCGCCGTCCGTTAACATTTTTTATCATCTTTTTTCTCTCCGTTTCTGAATGTTTTTTTTTTTTTAAGCGAGAGTTCAAATGAATTGGCGCCCCCATGAAACACACCGGCACGGCGTCTGTCAGCCGGACGCTCCAATTATGTGAATGTCAGCTGTTAAGAAGTATTAAAGACGCGATGAAATGTTCTCGGCTAACGGCACCCGGGCGCGTCTTCCACCGCGTTTATGAAACGACGCTCCGAACCCGTAGAATAATTTCAGGACTGGACGCTGCGCCGCTGGATCCCGGACAGGTTCTAGAGCGGGTGCGAGATTAAAAGCCGGAGGTTCCGACATCCGATCATCTGTTAGTGATTAGTACCGGCTCGATCACGTTAAATAAAGGTCAAATAAAGAAATACGCTTACTATCTATTATATACTTTAAAAAAAAAAAACAAACAAACATACGCATAAAATAATCTGATCATCCGCCGATGTGCGCGAGGAGACGTTTGAACACACACTTGTGAAGAACGTTAATTTTTTCCCGATTGACCCTGACGACCCCGTTCCTTAATAAACACCAAGGAAAATAAGACGCCGGGTCAGGCGCAGAGAAGCGACAAGCTTTTTACACGCCAAAAGCGACGACAACTGACAACCCAAAGAGGGACAGCTGATCAACTTCACGGTGTAAAAGTCAGGGGGCCGCGTCGGTGTCTTTCAGCGCAGCATCGATATCCGGGCGGAAGAACAGAGGACGACGAGAGACGACGAGAGACGACGCGTTTCTAACTCCACAAGGACGTGGTGCATAACCGCGTCAGTCTAGACGCCACGAGAAACACCGAGTTCTGACAGACCAAGCTGTTCACGCGCAGACTCTAAGCTAGCCGACGAGAACCCGGGCCCTTCTTATTTCCTCAACCGCGTCTCTTATTTTCCGTTCCTTGCTTCTTAGCTCCTCCCACTGAGGGAGAAACGGGGAAAAAAAAAAAAAAACCCGACAGGAACAGCCGTATTGAGATGTTCCGGCTCACTGAAGCGACACTTTGAGCGAATTCATACGTCAGTGATGCGTTTCGTAGCCGTACGAAGTGTACGACAGAACCGCGCGTGTGTGTGTGTGTGTGTGCGCGCGTGTGTGTACGCGTATATACACGGGACAGCGATTAAACACAAAAGTATTCGTCATTAACACATTCGGTTTATTTGATGATCACGCGTCCGGGCAACGGCGAAGTGCACGCATGCGAGATATCCACAGAGGATACGACATAAGATGTGTGTGTGTGTGTGTACATGCACATGAGGAAGAGAGCAAACAACGCACAAGTGAAAAATGTTTCAGAAAATAAATAAATAAATAAATAAAAAACAAACAAACAAACAGCGCCAACCTACCGTCTTTGAGTCTAATTCGTGGTGCGGCTGAGCTAGGACTTTATCTACGCTGGCCGCGTCAGCGAACGTAACGAACCCGAAGCCTCTGTGGGACAAAAACAGACACACAGCACATAACGAGACCGTGAGGAGGGGGAGAAGAAGAGACAGACATTTCATCACTGCATCATTTCATCATTTATCATGGTGAGCAGGAGCAATATATTTGCCTTAAGGAATATTCCCTGGCGGGGTTTACATGTGAGGAAAGAACAGCGGGGGTGTTACGGTTTTAAATTTACACAGTAAGGTAACAGTCTCAGATATTATATATATATACACACACACATATATCACAGTTTCACAGCATTAATGGACAGCTTAAAAACCCAGTGGTGAAAATTAAACAAAACGTTAAGACGACACATCAAACCCGTTAATTATTCAGACAGATGTGCGTGTGTGTGTGTGTGACTTATCAATAAAGGGACTCTTGCACTGTCAGTGTTTATCCCGTTGTTGTTACACGCTGAAAGAGAACGGCTAAAATAAAAAAAAGAATACAAATTTAAAAACGGTCACAAATCGGACGAGCGTAAGAGCGTGCGGTGCTGCTTAGATGGAGCCAGATCGCTTCGTGACGCGCGCAGTCGCGTATGATTTACGACAGCAGCGGATTAAACGACAGCCGAAGCGTTTTTCGGAGCCCCCCCCCCCGGCCGCGCCGAGAAATCCGAGTATGAACTTTTTGGAGACGTGACGGACAAAAATGCATTAGAATCAGAATTTGGGGGAAGGAATAAATAAATAAATAAATAAATCAGCGGTGAGGTAATCATACGATGAGACACCGTGACTAACCGTGAAACTGTGACAACATAACAACCCTAGCACGCACGCACGCACGCACACACACACACACACACGTCAGCTCGCATTAGACAACAGCTTTTGCACGGCCGCTTTTTCCCTCCCCTTGATGTGACTGTCAGTGCAGCACAGAGCAGGTCAGGATGCTTTAAATATAGCAGCTATCAATGCTCAGCTCTGAGGAAGCTCTGCTGGGTGTGTGCTGCGTGTGCGGAAAGGAGGACACCACACACACACACACACACACACACACACACACACACACACACACACACACACTACAGTTGCTATACAGTCCCAAAGTCACTGTCAGACTGCATTAGAGCAGCAGCTTTTGCACGGCCGGCTCTCCGACTGCCAGTGAAACACGAGGCAGGACTCCAGGGTTGCCAGATTTATGATAATTCCCACTTAATCTGGCACAGCGTTCACCTGCTCGGACGGACCTGATCCGGCTCGTCTCTTCATGCCCGGGTGCGTTAGTGCCGAGACGAACACTCACCGTGCCAAAATAAACGTGCCAGACGCCAGATATAACGAACGCAAAATAAAGACGACGGAAAATGATTTCAAGAGATGCTTCGGCTCTGTAAAGAAGCGCTGGAAAGAATCGGAGAATCATTCTCTCACATCACAGACTTCACAGTAGCTTTCGAACGCAACGTGAACCGAAATAATAATAATTTTAAAAAATCAATTTTCATTTTATCTCTTTACATAAAGTGAAACGTCGAATGAGATGTACAGCTATCTCGTTTTACTCGACATTGGCTCACAGCGTTCCGACGGACGATAACGGAGGAAAAAATAAATAAATCAATTTATGTACTGACCGGTCGTGCACATACACATCGTGATCAAGCCACGGTTTTCAATTTCAGCTCGTCTTTAAGCTGTGTCGTCTTGGGAAATAACCTTGCGCGTATATATATAAGATTTCTACAGCACATATATAAGGTATCAGAGCATCCTTTTTTTCTTTAAGTCACACCAGGTGTGCATGTTTTAAATCTCACCTGGAAAAAGTTGGAGTTTTTGGTGCATGGTGCACCTTTTATTCTGCACAACAACAAAAAAAAAAAAAAACACACCACCACAAACCTGGCAACCCTTGCAGGACGGTGTAAATATACTGTTTTGGGGGCTCAGCTGTGGCATGTTGCATGTGCAGAAAGGAGGGCAGCGCGCGCACGCACACACACACACACACACACACACACACACACACAACCCCTCTACAATGCAAGGTTGCAAGTCAATGTCAGACTGCATTAAAGTAGCAGCAGCTTCTCTCCAGAGCAACATGGAGCAACATGAGACTTAAATAATACCTCCAGCATGGGGTCAGGGCTGGCTCGTGCAAAAGTAGAAGCACCTTTATCTCCAGTAGTAGTAGTAATAATAATAATAATAATAATAATAATAAAAATAATGTTTACCTTGAGCGTTTGGTTGTGGGGTCTCGCATCACCATGCATTCTCTGATCTCTCCGAATTTGCTGAAATATTCTCTAAGGCTGTCTGCGGGCGATCAGAGAGAGGAGGAGAGAGGAGGAGAGAGGAGAAGGAGGATAAGCGGGTCAGTCATTCTAGCGCTGCGCGTAAAAAAGCGCCCCTCTGTGCCGTGCCGTGCGCGCGCAGGGGTCGAATAGAGGACTCCGGGATAAACAGAAAAATCTCCCTCTCTCCCCATTTATAATTTCCTGTCATATATCCGAACCCCAGGCTTTCTACAGATAAAAAGGTAAAAGATAAAAAGGTCATGCTTTACCTGGTGAGGTCTGCCAGCTCAGGCCACCGATAAACATTTTGCTGCAAGAAGAAGAAAAGAGAGAGAGAGAGAGTGAAAGAGAGAGAGAGAGAGAGAAGTGAGTTCCAGGTGCGAGATCGGCCATGTTTCTGAGCGGTTAACGAGTACTTATTAATCATTCTTAAACAACAGAGATACAAGTTGCATTGTGGTGACACAAAATATCCAGAAATATTAAAGCAAGCAAGTAATCAAACAAAGCCGCCGTGTGTGTGTGTGTGTGTGTGTGTGTGTGTGTGTGTATCCGGAAGGACTAACGGGGACGCTGTCGGAGCCACTGTCTCTTCGCTTTCATTTCACTCCGACAAAAAGAAAATGTGTACACACACACACACACACACACACACACACACACACACACACACACACACGCGCACACACAAAACAGCCCAAGAAAGAAAAAGGACAGAAGTCCCAGGCGCCGCTGTGAGCGGTGATCTTACCCCGGGTCATGCTGCGTGTCGCTCGGGCTTCCGGACGTGGCTTGGCTCCCGTCTCCATCCATAGCGCGCTGTCTCACAAAAAAAAAACTACAGGGCAGTAAAACTACGAAACGCACACACTCTCTCTCACACACTCACACACACACACGCACACACTGACTCTCTCTCATACACACACATACAGAACGGGGAGGGTGGGAGAGAGAGAGAGAGAGAGAGAGAGAGAGAGAGAGAGAGAGAGTGGGACGAGGCGCAAAACAGAAGCGCAGGAGGAATATTACCGAAGCGGGAAGGCAAAATCGTCACACGTGGGGATCAGGCTCAGCCTCCTGCTCCCAGCCCCGCCCTCTAACGGCCAGAAAGAGGGGGCGTGGCCAGTGCGCTTGACGTCAGACCGACAACTCTCCTCCTTCTGATGAAGAGGACGACGAATCCGGAAACCACGCCCCCTGTCGGTCAACAAAAAAAACAACAACAACAAAACAAAAACACAGTCAAAGCAAAAGTTTTACTTTCTTTATTCGTTTTATTAAAATAAAAAAAAAAATAAAAATAAAATAAAAAACACAACAACAATAGTTGTTCAGTATCACAGTAATGGTTTCCACTGCAAATACCATTACAAACCATCAACTGTTAACAACCATTACCTTTATTGTTTCTTAGTGGTATCCACTAGACGCTACACAACATGCGTCTAACAGAAGGTAACACATTACCAGTAGGACCATTAGAGTTCCAGGTAAAACCAATACTATTCCCAATAAAACCATTACGAAATTATATGAGAGTTCCTGTTAAAACTGATACAATTCCCAATAAAAACCATTACAAGTTTATATGAGAGTTCCCTTTAAAACCATTACAAAATTATATGAGAGTTCCCGTAAAACCAATACAATGCCCAATAAAAACCATTACAAAATTATATGGGAGTTCCCGTTAAAACCAATACAATTCCCAATAAAACCATTACAAAATTATATGAGCGTTCCCGTTAAAACCATTACGAAATTATATGAGAGTTCCCGTAAAACCAATACAATGCCCAATAAAACCATTACAAAATTATAAGGGAGTTCCCGTTAAAACCAATACAATTCCCAATAAAACCACTACAAAATTATATGAGCGTTCCCGTTAAAACCAATACAATTCCCAATAAAACCATTACAAAATTATATGAGAGTTCCCATTAAAACCATAACGAAATGCTATGAGCGTTCCCGTTAAAACCATTACAATTCCCAATAAAACCATCACAAAATTATGAGTTCCCATTAAAACCATTACGAAATGATATGAGCGTTCCCGTTAAAACCATTACAATTCCCAATAAAACCATCACAAAATTATGAGTTCCCATTAAAACCATTACAAAATGATATGAGCGTTCCCGTTAAAACCATTACAATTCCCAATAAAACCATCACAAAATTATATGAGTTCCCATTAAAACCATTACGAAATGATACGAGCGTTCCCGTTAAAACCAACACAATTCCCAATAAAACCATTACAAAATTATATGAGAGTACCCGTTAAAACCAACACAATTCCCAATAAAACCATTACAAAATTATATGAGCGTTCCCGTTAACACCAATACAATTCCCAATAAAACCATTACAAAATTATATGAGAGTTCCCGTTAAAACCAACACAATTCCCAATAAAAACCACTACAAATGATATGAGCGTTCCTATTGTTTTTTTTTCCCCAGCAGTGATAGAATGCTTGTGATCAGATTCCGTTTGCAGAACATGTTCAATGTTGTAATACCCCCAGCACAGGCGCAACCCACTCTCTCTCCCGCGCACTGCACTGTATCATGTACATTTACACTGGACTCTGACTGATAGATAGACCGATACCGGACTCTGAAGCTCCGTGTACTGCATGCGTCATATCCGCATACAGTGTTTATAGTTCATGATCACTTTTACCTGCTTAAAGCACATCAGTATCGTGCACGGTTTGTGCTCTGTGTTCGCTGTCTGCGGTTACCGCTGCTTTACTGTACTACGTAAGAGCTCATGTATCATTTCTGCACTGTGTCTGTATCGGAGCGCCATTGTACATGGACACTTAAAGCACTCTCTATGCACATGACAAACTTCAAAACGTCATATTCAGTCCACTAATTCAAATCGCCATGGGAATGAAGAAACTCAAAACAATTCGTGAAATAATAACACCACTACTGATCAAATCTGTCCTTGTTTGGTTTTTTGGAAGTGCTCAGATGTATGGAGTAACACAGACTGTCTGAAAAGTCGGTGTAAAGGTGAACATCATGAGCATATGATGTATTTAATAAATATAAACTCAAGCATATGTATTGTCGCTTATGTATATGTATTTCCTGATTCTTTCAGACACCCCGTGGGGGGAACCCCCCGTAGAAGGGCGTACTGAAATCCTTCTCACGGCTGGTTCGCAAGGTTGCGATGGACTCCGACAGGAAACGCGGCGAGCACGTCGTCACGCGCCAAACTCATGAACAAACTCAAAAAGACTGGAAGTGTTGCGGACCGACCGACTTCTGATTAAATATGATTAAAATCGGTACCGTAAACGCTTTATCCTGGTCGGCGTCACGGGGGATCCGTAGTCCATCACGGGAACACACCCAGGATGGGATCCCTGTCTATCGCAGGGCACTGTGCATGTGTTTTGGCACTTACAGACGTGAAGAGAACATGCGCGGACGCTGTAACCTGAGCTCAGGACTGAACCCTGTGAGGTGGCGAGGCTTCCTGCTGCGAATCACGGGTTTATATAACGTCCTCGTCCTAATACGCTATCGTCTCTATAGTAACGGCTCGTTCACAGGGACTTCGATCCGCATCGATCGGAGACTCGTACAAATGAAAAAGGGTTTTGTTATTTAACCAAGACGGTGACATTTTCTGGAAGGAGATGCCTATGTGACATGTATGGAAGCGGTCTGAAGGAGCTTTAATTCATTTCAAAAGAGAAGAAGAAGAAAAAGAAAGAAAGAAAAAGCGTCTCATGACGGAGCGACTGTTTATAGCTGCTATAGCGTAAGCGAAAACAGGAAATAAGTTGTTTTGAGGACGTGTTACAATATCACCTATACCAGTGTAACTATAACGGGATTAAAAAAAAAATTAAAAAAAAGATTCAAGAGGAGTAAAACACTCTGGATTCTGCGGTTTCAGGAAAGTAATCAACGTTGAGGTGGTAATATGTGACATCACTACATTGTGTTTTATGTCGTACGTATTTTAGGGCTGCCGAGTGTAGTCGTTTAATCTGATCCGGAGGTTTATTTATTTATTTGTTCGTCTCGGTAACGGCTTTCCGTGGCTGCATACGAACATACGTGCAGCACGGATCTCTTTAAGATTTCAGAGTCGGAGGAAAAGCGGATTTTACTGGCCGCCGCCTGCGGATAGACCCGTTCAGCAGCTGTGGGCGACGCACGCCTGGTTTTCCATCACGTCGGCTTGCGAGTGAGAGCTCAATTAAAGCGGGATGCTCGGCGGATTTTTAAGTCATGCTACAGCGATCGCTGTTTATTTCCTCGCTACAGCCGGGGAGACGAGCGTGAGGAGGACGACGAGACAGAGAGAGAGAGAGAGAGAGAGAGAGACGCGAGCGTTGAAAATATACCTCCTAGGTGTGCTCCCAACACACCTGACGCACCTCAGCAGCTCATTAGCACGTCCGTCAAGAGGTCCAGAGCCGTGTTTTACACTCAAGTGTGCACTACTGAGGGACCGGAGCAGCGAGACGGAGAAAGACTCCTCGAAGTAAACAGAGTTTTATCAGCGCTTCGCTCGCTCGGATTCCGCGCTATTCACCAGCGGGGTGCGGGTACAAATCCCAAGACGGCCACAGAGACACTGTTGGGCTCTTGAGCGACACCCTTAACCCTCCATTGCACAGCTACGTCCTCAGATTTGTCCCATTTCTAGGTTGCGCCTTAAAATATATATACGTTTAATCTGATATATTCTATTTCACACGTTCACCTGTAATTTCACGTGCGTTTTTTCTTTTTCTTTTTTTTTTTTAAACTAGTACATAGCACAGAAATCGTTCGATTTCTCTAGATATGTTAATTAGCACTGATTAGAATATTGAATGTCGAATATGTTAATTAATTATCAATATACTGACGTGTCGCCCTTATTATAATTCACGTTTGCGGAGACTTAACCTGTGATCTCTGCATCACCTTTGTGATGTACGCCAAGGCCTCTACGGTTTAAAAGAACTTTAAAAGAAAATGAAACGCTTCAGTGAACGGGGTTTTTTTTTTTTTTCCCAGAAATGGCAAAATCAAACCTATTATGCGCATATATACGCATATATACATATTGAAAGAACTTAGCATGTTTTGTTTTTTTTAATTCGGAAAAGGTAAACACTGCTGTAACAAATCCTGTTTCTTCCCATCTTACGTGACCCGATCTTATCTTACGACGGGACACCACCGTGTACGGACGTAAAATATCGGATTATCCCTCGAAGCCGCGCAGAGCGTTTCATCTGCGACCGACCGCATGCCTTTCGATGCCTTACTAAACAACTTCAGTTCCCGCGGCCATGACACTTCGCTAACGCTCGCTCAATTCCTCCATGACTGAAGCTTAAGATCCTGCAAACACTTCTGCCTGGTCCAAAATGTCACTACCTGCATTCATTGACCCCATCTGCCACGCTCGATGCTAATCTGCAGAGCCGGCACCGGGAGGCTAGGAGCGTCGGGATGTCATCTTAACGACCAAATATTCCACATTTCCCTAAATAAATAAATAAATAAATAAATAAATACAAACGTTGTGTTTAGGCGTTGTTTAAGGACGCATCGACGCCCAGTAATTCCACGTGGCTGAGTTGAATTTCTGTAAACTGGTTGGGTTTTGTTTCCCCCCAGAAAAGCGCAATTACAAAGGGCGATTATGGCTCCGAGGCTGCCGGCGTTCGCGCCGCAAATCAGACGAAGATTACAGCGCGTGGATCATCGTGCTTGTGACAGCTCCTCCGTTCGATGGATTGGAAAGAAATAAAAACTGGAACGAGATGTTTACGGAGTATCGGTGTCTGTAGCGCTCGGTGTTTATGGCCGTTTGGAATGCAGCTTGGCCTTTACACAACAGCCTCGCGGTCACGGCCGAGACCTCTTCCAGGAGTAAGGCGATAACACGTCGGCTCGCTCTTCACTGAATATTAATGCAATCAGCTCGGGCTCGGCCATCAAAACAGATTACGCACGCCATTCGGAGACCGGTGCCGGGCCCGTTTCCGTTTGATTGATTGATTGATTGATTGATTTATTATGTATCCTCGAATCGATGTGGTTTCCTGCTGTTGAATCCCATCCACCTCAAGATTCGACATGTGCATTGGGAGATGTTTTTCTACTCACCGCGGTTCTACAGAGTGCTTTATTCGAGTTTCTTCTCAGCTCAAACCAGTCTGGGTATCCTCCTCCGACTCCTCTCATCTGCAAGGCGTTTCCACCCACGGAACTCCTGCTGACTGGTTTTTTTCTGTTTGTTTTGCACCACTCTGAGTAACCTCTCCTGCGACGGATCGGCACCCTGTCCAGGGTGTACCCCGCCTTGCTCCCTGGGATAGGCTCCGGGTTTCCCCGTGACCCTATAAAGGATAAAGCGGTATATATGTATGGACGGACGGTCAAAATCGTACAGACGTACGTTCTCGTGTGAGCGTCAACTGAAACCTTTGACCTGTATCCGCACCGCTCTGCGCGACGCGTTCCCGCCACGTGATTGGCTGACTGGATAATTACATGAATGTGCAGGCCTACAGGAGGTCCTGATAAAAGCGGGCACCTTTCCCTGAACGGAGAAATAAACATGAACCCAAACACGCTTATATGAGACGTCTAAAAGCGGTCAATAAATAAGAACACTTCTTCTTTTTTGCTGTTACAGGAACTTCAGCATGGTGTGATGCAGCCACGTCGATGTGTTTTTATTCCTCTTACACCGCCGCAATTTCCCAACGACTGCAGTTTTAATTCATTACCAAACAACACGTAGTACTTTTTATCCATTTGCACTAACGTACAGTTTACGTTCATTGCCAGAATGTCCTCATGCCATCACCACGTATGCTAGTCAACTATTTCGCGTTTTTGCTAACTCTATGCTTTAAATAAATAAATAAATAAATAAATAAATAAATAAATAAAAATCGACCCTGGTACACATTTAAGAGCGAAACACAGCCATGCAACCAAATGCCCACACAAGGGTGGGAATAGCTGACCATATTTGACCTAGAAGGGCCAAAACATGTTCCTTTTGTTTACCGAGGTTAGTAGGTGCAGCGTAACGTTAATCAGTTATCAACGACGACCTCATCGAACAATCCTAATAAGGACGGTAGCGCGAACGCACGGCCCGTTCGCACGGCCTACTTCACGATGATTCTTTTTATAAAGTGCCTTTAGACCGGATTCTGTAACACCGGGAGCCGTATTTCAATGCGTGACTCACAGCCAGTACAGAAAATAGGATTCTTTTCTAAGATTCATAGTAAATATGGCAGCTGGTGAGTATAAACAGCATGGCAGGACGGTTTATCACGACTGACGGCAAGACAGAATCCCCTTCTTGTTAAATACAAAGAGGAGACGCTCTATTATTGCGTGGCAGGCGCACATTTCCGAAATGTGCCTCGCAGTCGCAGCGGCATCTGTGTTTGATTAATGAACGGATAAAGTATTTAAAGGAGGGTTTAATTTTTAATACCCTACATCTGTTAGACGCGCCGAACAGATCAATAAGTGAGGCGTGCGCAAACCTGAACCGAGGAGCGGATTCCTCCTGTAAACGTCTCTCTCTCTCTTTTTTTTTTTTCCTTTCCTTCCAACACCCCCATAACATTGAAACGGAAAAACAACGTGCAGCGCAATAGGAACGACACAAACGACAAAACTGTCGGGATGACGCTTTAATGTATTTTCTATTACAGCCCTCGTGTGGAAGATGTGCCCGGTGCCTCCATTAAAGGGTCAAGCTGATATGGTGAGGCGCCCCGGATGCTCGCACGCTCTGCCAGCTTCAGCGAGACTCAAATTGGCCTCTCACGCAGCACTCTGATGTCAAAGTAGCTCGAGACAGAGAAAAGCGGTAATATGCGGATGTCAAAGCACAATGAATAACTCAATGTCAAGAAGCATGTGTGTGTGTGTGTGTGTGTTGAGTGGGCAGAGAAGTGTGTAGGCATGAAACATCATAATAGCACGGCTGTCATGTGGCAGTAAAGTTTTATTCTCTCTCCATATACATGTATAATAGCATACACATATATAGAGAGATAGAGAGGGCAAGAAACTATCTATCTGTGTGGAGTTGGCCCTGTGGGTTTCCTCCGGGTTCTCCTTTCCCAAAAACAGGTGTAAGGTCTATTGACGACTCTAAACCGGTGTTAAAGTGTGCGCGCGCGGCGTTTCCATATTTTCCCGGGATTAGTCTCCAGATCCACCGCAACCCTGATGAGGATAACGAGCGTAGCTCAAGTTTATTAAAAACACCGTTACATCTAATCAACAGCAGTTTATATGAAGGATGGAGGAACACCGGTTCAGCCTATGAGAGCGTGATTCGGGGATGCAGTCACACTTGTCGGGGTGGTCTTGCGTCTGCCAGACGTCCTCCTCCAGACCGACTCACCTTTCTATCTCATTTATACAACGGAGAGTCGAGGGCCGTGCTCAAGGGATTCGAACTCGCGACCTTTTCCGATAAGAAGTGACTCGTTTTCAACGGACGAGACGAGAGTAGTTCTGGTATCTGCGCAAACACGTGCGCGCAGGATCACGACAGCGCTGGATCCTAAACGCTTGCTTATATTTACCCGTGCACCCTCGGGGACTCGATAATTGGTGCGCTATAATCGGCACCAATTTAGACAGGCCCTTAGGAGTCGACCGCGAAGGGGTCTTCCGGAGGCTCACGGCTGCCTTGTGATGTCTCCAAATCGAAGCGATTTTTTTTCCTACAGCTACATGTAGGAACAGCGTTTAGCACGAACGGATGCCTCTGACCGGCGCTGTTCTGATTGAAAGGCGAGAGAGGAACGCCATCTTTCTCATCCAGAGAGCGAGGCCACTTATAATCTCTTGGACTGTCAGACTACCAGACAGATGGCTGTGGCGTGGTCTGGATTCAAACTTGTTATCTCTTGACAACAGGGCAAATGCCTGGGAGGGTCGTACTATCAAACGCAACTACAACCGCCAGTAAGGTGTCAAATAATGAAATGTATTAAGTAAACATCACCACCAGGCACCAGAACCGCGCAGGGATAAAGCCCTATACTAGGCAAAAGTAACAGAATACCTCTACCTATACCCATGAGACGTCCAAACAGCTCATCACTGGCAGTCTTCAGATAACGTCTAAAGACCCACGCCTTCCTGAGGTACTGAAATTAGCACGTTAAATAGTATGAGCTAGTATCAGGATGTATTTACTGATAAAGACTTGTGTAAGTTGCTCTGGATAAGGGCGTCTGCCGAATGCCGTAGATGTAAACGTCTCTCAGAGTAGGGTTGTCGAAGCGTAGCCGGGGGGGTAAGGCCAGAACAAAAAGCCGATATGCTTCTAATTATTGTACATATTTAAATAATAAGCCTAATATTTGAAAAAAAGTTAGGTTGTGTACGAAGGGCGTCTGTGGAATTTTTTTAGGCTCCCTGGCTGTAAAAAAAAAAAAACCCAAAACAAAAAAAAAACCTGAGAACCCTGATACAGAGTAAAGTACATGAAAGAGTTCCTCGAAAGAGTTCCTACGACTCTCCAGGTTTGGAATACTTCCTCTCGAAACGAACCGCATAAACAGATTCGCAGCATTACAAAAGACCGAGCGTGGTCTCAGACCGGCCGTAAAATCTGACTTAATGATGACGAACGACGACGCTTCCTCGCAGGCTTGCTGTTACGCAGGGTGAAAGGACAGATATAATCTATGAAAGGACTTGCAGCAAAACCACAAACCCGACCATGCAGCCCGGCTCTATTTAAATCTCGTTCGCGGTCCAGCAGCGCCGGAAAGGAAGCGTCGCTGGCAAAAACAGCGGCGTCTCTCGGGAGCGCGGGGTCGTTGCCATGTGTAAAAATGGCAACCGTTTGAAATAAAATAGCGCATGGAACGGGGCCAGGTCATATTTTTGGCGAGGTTTGTCCTCTCGAAATCCAGAAAACACTCGTGTGAAGAAAAGGGTTCGTTCAGTGTTCTTCCTTCCTAAACATGCGGCTTTGTTTTCGGTCAGGGTCGCGGTGGACCCGAAGCCCATCCCGGGAACTCTGGGAAGACACCCTGGATGCGACACCAGTCCCCAGGCATGACACATACACTCTTTCACACCTAGAGAAGGCTGGCATGGGTTAGGGAGGTAGGTGGAAACCTGGAGGACTCTGGGGGGGGGGGGGGGGGGGGGGGGGGGGGGGGGGGAACCCACACAAAATGACCTGAAAACGTAAGAGAAGAAGGAAGAGGGTTTCTAGAGCTTTCCTCAGCGCGTCAAGAGCGGTCGGAAAAGACGAGGAAGCATGTGTTAACCTTCGCCGTCCCTAACTGGTAGGAGAAAGCTAGCTGGTGGGTGGGTGGGAATTGGCTGGTAACCATATAATGGGAGAAAATGGGGATACAAAAAGGTTCTAAGCCACAGGTACCCAACGCTGGCCCTCGAGAACGCCCCGTCCTCCACGTTTTAGTGTTTCCCTTGCCCTGACGCACTCGCATCAACTCGATTCAAAAGCTCGTCATCCAGAGAGCTCGTTTTGGACGCAAAAGCAAGACCCTAAACCCTCAGATAGGATTCTGACACACTTAGAAATTCGCTTTTGACGAAAACATCTCATCCATCTGCTCGTCAGGGTGTCGAGGCAAAAATCACGAGAACACCGGGTGAGACGCGGGAATGCAAGGAGTTGTCGATGGGAGCGCGCGCACGCACACACTTTCACACCTACAGGCAATTCACCTAGCGGCGTGTTTGACTGGCGGAAAACCTACGCGGACACGAGGAGAAGCGCGGACCGTGGAGCTGCGAGGCAGCAAACTCTATATACGCTGCTCGACCGTGCCTCCACGATAAAAGCATCTGCCAAATATAAATGTAAATGTGCATTACGTTGGCCTAAGTAGCTTAGCGTGAAGGGTCCGGTGAGAGTTCCTCCGCCGTTATTCCGGTAGTGACAGTGCTTTTCTTACAGATAATGGCGCTGAGTGGGACTTCATTAATCAGCGGCGCTCTTTGCCGAGGCTCTTCATCGTCCTGAGTCCCGAATTGTTTTTCATGCTGCATGCCATTAATTAAAGTCATCAAAGCCAGCGGCAAGCAGACACGGCTGCTTTATCAGGACCGCTTTGCATATATACTACCGCGCATGTTTTAAACCGTGTTCGTTGGGGACGGCGTTTCACGTCGTCATTCTCACCCTAAAACGTATACGTAATAATTAGTTACGCAATAACATTCTTCATAAAGGAGCCACGCCTGCAGGCTAATATACAGCTCGGTGTGATTATTCTTCGGGTGAAGTGTGTTTAAAAACACGGAGAACCTTCCGTAGGGGGACGTGGAAGACAGGCGATGCGGCGCAGGTGCCGCTTTCTAAGCTTTACCTTGAGTGGCACCTAATGCACAAACGCAGCTAGTGCACTTGAGGGAAAGGGAGAGAGTCTGAACGAGCAATACTGCTGTACCGCCGACGGTCTGTACAGGCAATAAAACTAATAAAACACTAGCGGAGGTAGCAAAAGCTATTGAAATATCACCCGATGAGAGCTATTTAAAAGTCTGATGGCACTAAAGGGAAGCGGGCACTAAAGTAGACCGATCACACGTCGTTACGTCCCCGCGCCACGCCGTCCCTCCGGAATTTCACGTATCGACGTACAGTTGGTCTTCGTTATGGAACCGTATACAGTTTTGGGTTTTTTTTTTTATTTTTAATTTTACGAACGTTTCGAGTGCGGTTAATTATTCGTCGCGCTGTACGTGTAAACAGACGACCGCCTGAAGCCGTGGGCTGCGTCCCAAACCGCGTACTTACCTACTATATAGTAGCTGAAATACATGCATCTCGCCTACTATATAGTAGGTAAGTATGCGGTTTGGGACGCAGCCGTGCTCTCGTTTGCCGTCGGACGGTCGAGCGCCGCCGCGTGTGTACGTGTCCTGTCGCAGAATGCGGTGCAAACTCCCACACGACGTTAATATCGTGATTAAGGCGTGTACGTATCGACAATGCGACTAAAACAGGAATACTCCACACGTCTCAATTAAGTAGGCGCGATACATGTATCTCAGCTACCATATAGACGGTAAGCACGCGGTTCGGGACGCAGCCCACGGCCTCGAGCAGTCGTCCGTTTGCACGTACGGCACGACGAATAATTAACCGCACCTGAAGCTTTCGTAAAATGAAACACCCAAAACTGTATACGGTCCCATCACGAAGACCGACCGTATGTCACTACGTGAAATTCCGGAGGGACGTCGGACGGCGTCGCGCGGTGACGTGATGACGCGTGACGTTAACCGGTCTACGTCCTACAACACGTAAAAACGGGAACATGAAAGGAGTATTCTAAACGCGACCCGTGTAAACACCGTAATCAGATTATTGTCTTATTCAGAATAAGGTCAGTGATTAGATTACCGCTATACAAATAAAATCGAATTGACGTAGTAGAACGAGTGTTTAAATAAGAGCCTGCGATTCGCAGCGCTCACATTACTAGCGTCAGAGCTGCTCGTCTAGAAGACTAATCAACACCAATTCAGCGGCGCTGTGCTAGAAACGTCACTGACTCCGGTCTACGATGCGACGCTGTGATTGCTGCGTGGTTAATACGCTGTGAATTTATTACGGGTACCGGAGAAACTGAAAAACAGTTAGTAGGCTTTGGGGAAAAAATAATAAAAGCTGTGATCAGGACAGGAACGAACACACACACACACACACACACACACACACACACACACACACACTCTTACAGCCATCCATCAGCGGTGTGAGTGTGTTGCATCAGCGTCTAAAAATAGAGTAAGCGGAGCCCATCTGTTCCTCCTATTTCAGACTGTTACGTATGAAAGAATGTTCCAGTGAGCTGAGCAATTCAGGAATCTCAAACCTGCAGTCAGCAGTGGAGGGGAAAACATCTCACACACACACACACACACACACACACACACACACACACACACACACACGCGATCAGAAATTCCTGTTATGATGAATGATGTTCGAAAAAGCTTACATCAACTCCGAGATGTACTACAGAGCAGTGTACGAAAGTTTGTACACCCCCGGGACAACACAAACCGATTTAATTCCCAGCGACGAGACGTCCAGTGTGTTTGGTTTCACAGTTCCGTGCTTGATCACACACCGACGCTGGTAGAGACGGTTGTTCGAGATATTTAGTCATCATAGTCGTGACCCTAACAGAAAGTAGAAATGCTGCTACCTATAATCTAACTGCGATTTGATTAAACCCAGGAAGTCCTGTTAATACGCGATGAAACATCCGGAAAGAGTGGAACGCTCAGGAATTAAGAAAAAAAACAGAAATGGGTAAATATAACAGAACATGGTAGACTAGAGTACCGTTCTTAAGATTAAATCAGTGATGTCATCATTAGGGGTCGAAGGAAATTCATACACTCTCGCTGTAGGATAATATTTAACCCCGTCTGTAACCCAGCCTCCTCATAGATGGGCAAAACCTCTTCTCTGGTAATCGCGTCTCATGTACGGTTGAACATTTCCCTTACCATCATTCAGAAAACCGTAGGGGGTGCAAACCTTTAGGCCTCTACTGTGCATTTCTAATTCGCTGCATTGTTTCCAGTCTTTTCCCGGGTGACGTTTTTCCCCTCAAACGCCTGTAATTTCATTCTATTCTTTTCTGGACTTTTTCCCCATATACCTGGACTTACTGAAATCTTTTTTGGACTTCCGATAGCATTTTCATGACATCCTCGTCGGCTTCGTCCCATGACTAGATCACATGCGGCATTCGGGACAGGAGTGTACAAGCAGAGACGATATAGAAGACCCGAGACGGGACATAACGACAATATATGACAGGATTTCCAAACCGAAGAATCCTTTAGGATATCACATGGGAGGTATATACAGTTAGCGTGGTAACGACTGTATGAGATGAAAGGGCTGATATTTAGAACTTAAACCTCGTTTAGTTTTACAGACAGGGTCATGCGCATTCTTCAAACGTCCATCTAAAGTCCTCCACCAGAACTTATACAGGAGCACAGCGGCACCGAGATGGAGACGCCGACCCCCTCGGCTGAGAAATGGCAAGGGGCGATCATGATGTTAAAAACGGTATTGGAACACAGCCCTGTATTTTTTTTATTTTTTTTTTTAAAAGGTCTTATAAATAAACTTGACATTAAGATTGCAAAAGCGTCTGCCTTATTCAGAAATGAGTAAACAGCGCCCCCTGCTGTACACATGAACACACTTCAGGCTTTTTCAGTACAATAAAATTAGGAAATAACTTAATAAATAAATAAACGCTGAACGTAACACGCTCGTACTGAGAATCGGTTCACGTTCTAATTATATTATGCTAGAAATGAATTCAGTAGCAGCTCTGAGAATAGTTTTATATCGTTTCGCTCGGTCTAATAACGTTAAATGCAAATATAAAGGAATAAAACGTGGCATGGCTTTTCAATTGATGGGAAAAAAAACTGCGTGAGAGGAATATAACACTAGGGGGGGGGCACGCTCTTATAGGAAAATAATCAACAACATAGTGTTGCGTTGACGTGGAGTCACCAGTTACCACCTCAAAATGTATTTATTTTGGAAAAACTGCGCGTCACGAAGTGTTTTATTCCTCATAAACCACAGCATTAACATCAGCCACGTCTAATTAAGAGCACCGCCTCGTAGTTATTCATTCATAATGCTTTGAAATGTTCGCGATCGCTTGCGTCGAAGCGTAAACGCTCCGGCCCCGGAGACTTTCCGGCGGTGGAAGACGGATCTCCGACACGCTCCTTACAGCAAACCCTCGCCGTATCGAGCGTCCAAGCGGTCACTATGGAAACAAGAACAAACAAACAAACCTC
>NC_030431.2:2397500-2577500 GCF_001660625.3 Ictalurus punctatus
TGGGAAACGGTAGGAGCATGGCCGAACAGCGAGTACAGAGAAGAGTGGCGCGTGCCGACACTAACCAGGATCATTCTCCAACATACGCGCCGTCGTGAAAAAGAAAGGGGGGGGAAAAAATATTCCGCTTTGTAATGGCTTTCCTGATTCTACCTGAGTAAAGAGTTAATTATTCTCGAAAGCACAACAGCCCGAAGCCATTCGAAGCAGGAGTTAGTAACTCATGTTTCAGATTGGTGTAGTCATCCTTAAACCAGCCATGTGTACATAAAGTGCTATTACTCATGATGAGACAAACACCTTTGCTTGGTTAGAAGAAGAAGAGAAAGAAAAAAAAAAAGCCAGAATGCCTACAAGAAAGGTCGCGGATTTAAACCAAGCCTAAGAGATGGTTATCTACTATACCCAGGCCCGATCTTTGGTCTGTGTGGCCAAGACGATTAAACAAAAAAAAGAAAAAGTGACCGCGATAACTCGGCACAGTGTACCATAGAGTTCTGAGGAAAGGCCTCGCTCATGAAACGTCACAGTAGATGGTGAGGCTTTAACACATTCTGCTGATCACAGGGTTACAGCCTTAAAACGTTAGCTCTCACGACAGACATGTGCAAAGAAGTATTAAGGTTCGGGTTACAGTCCGACACGGCGGACGACGGATCACGACCGAGTACGGCTCGTCCGTCCGTAGCCGCTTCTCGGCGGCGCGTGTACGGAGGAGAAGTATTTTCTGTGAAATGTCCAGCGTGGTCGGTGTGGGACGCCGCAGAATTTCCCCTGATCCAAACTCTTTCGTCCGTCACGGGCTTCTGATTTCTCCGTAGGCCGCTCCTTTTCCGTTTTTCTCAGCGCCGACGTGTATTTCAAGTAATGTGATGGCTGAGAGACCCAACTCGAAAGAAACGACGCCCTTCTTTACTACCAAGACGGGTTGGGGATTAATAAAAATAATAAAAATAATAATAATAATAATAATAATAATAATAATAATAATACTGAGAGCTAAATGACTTTCTGCAGAAACCTCAAATAAAAAAAGAGCAGTTTTACAACAAGCCTGCTGAGCAAAATGTGATTTCATACTAGGCTTTTGTTGCAATGCTGGATCATCAATTCAAAGAGGAGAAAAAAAAACAAAAACAAAAAACTAATTTTAGGGCTTTTTCAAGCAGATAAATTTAAGACCAATCCATTTCTATTCTTCTTCCTTAGTGAGAAGGTAACAAAGCATTCAAATTCGCCCTTATGGACTGTTTATGTGCATTGCATAAATTATATATATATATATATATATATATATATATATATATATATATATATATATATATATATATATATATATATATATATATAAAAATATATATATATATATATATAAAAAAAAGATTTAGATGTGTGAAGAAATCAAACGATCGTGAAGCATGTGGTTGTATCCCGAAGTCTCTGGGGTGGTCGCGTCGCTTCCCCACGGCCGATCCACACAAAGCGTGTCACCTCACCTCACCTCACCTGCCCCTTTAAACGGTTTTGCGGTAGTGTTTGTGCGTAGTCCGATGTCTCCGTGGAGATCACAGCAGTCTCGTGTGTGCAGAGCAAACCCACAGAACTCCAAAGCTTCAGCAAGTCCCACATTCATCACCCAACGCTTCTGTCTCTATCAGTTCGGTCTGGTTGGTTAGACCAGATCATTCACATCCAGGATCAGATCTGACTGTAGCACCCAAGGTGGAGCAGATGTAGTACTGGTGCTCGGCACCTCAATGATCAGGCCCGTCCATGACCTCCTCGTAATACGTCACCCTTTTTGGATCTACAGAGATGGGGGATGAAAGCAAGAGATCATTACAAGACACGCCTCCATCACGTTTTGCTTCTCTCTCTCTCAAGCGTCAATTATACTTGTTTCTAACTACACACGCGGGTACACGCGATGGCTGCCACCTGTCTCCTGCAGTCGTTTATCCACTTGATGCGATACCGACATAAATAGTAGGGTCAGTAAAGCACCGTGTGACACTGCATACGCAAACGAATAAACAAACTACCATTATATCTTAAACCTCATACGCGTACGCTATTCTACACGCTAACGCTAATCGGTTTTCCCATTACGGTTAGCGTTTGAATTTTAAAAACGCATCGTGCTGCCGTCAAACCGAACAAAACGTCCGTTTCCGTACCGGTTTTCTTGACTTTTCTAGATTAGTAAATACAGATGAAGAACTCTTTTTTTTTTTTGATTTGGGACTGGGTTCATGACGACAGTCACGCCGACGGCGGAAAGTCTTGAAGAGAAAGATCGCGTGAGCCGTGCGTGATATCGCTAAACGTTATACATTTCGTTCGTCCAGATGATACACAAGCGAGTGTGTTATGTACGGACACTCACCTTGCTTGTGAAGAGTGAGAAGATATTCAAATTCTGCAAGACAAAAAAAAAAAAAATAATACACATTGCAATCTCACTCAGTACACAAAGCTTATTTTATACATTTTATAGAAAATCCTGTATCATTTAAAGCATATTTAGAGCAAGGAATTTGGGTTCACTTAATAACATGATGCAGATTTACAGGTAACCCCTACCTTTAGTGTGGTAAATGGCAGCAGCTTGCAGATCAACCCATCCCCACCCGTGAGCTCCACCCTGCTCTTTTACAGTGTGCACCTCGGACAATCCCGCGTAGCTCCTCGTAGACCCGCCGTCCAAATCCTCATAAGAAGCGTCTGAGCTCCTGCCCTCCACTTTACACTCGTCCCGACTTGCAACACGGGAAGCGGAACACGGTTTCACGGCCACGGCGGTCCCGTACGTCCTTCTCTGCACGTCCTGGGGCTCTGGGAGAGAAACTGCGTTCGGGGATGGCCGGATGAGGAACGGGACGTTTCCACCCTGAAACGTGACGTCCGAGAGTTCGAACGGTGCGGCCGGACGAGAAGCGTCATCCCAGTCCGGGCCTGCGTTGGGCTCGTTGATGAACGACAGGCCCCACTGGTTCTGAAAGATGTCCCCGAGAGCTTTCTGATTTGTCTGAGCAGCAGGGGGTTGCATATTTAAAGGTTTGTGCGGGTAAACGAATCTCGATTTCGGCGGCTCCGGAGCAGACGAGCAAGACGACAGGTTATCCGGAACGGACTCTACGTCCTCTTCGGCCAGGTTAGAGGAGGCAGAAGATGCGAATGACCTTTCCACGGAGAAACACCCGTTAGCATCGAGAGACACGGGGATGTTAGCCAAGCTCGCAGATGTGACTGTTTTTACAGCAGACATGGGGACGTGCGAGAGCTTTCCAGACGTCTGCATCGTCTCTGTACTGGCCTGCGTCGCTTTGTTGAGGTTCTCCTTAACTTTGCTTGCGTAACTGATTTTAGGGACTATCTTGGCGCTGCTATTGTCCACCGGAAACACAGGAGGAGGCTTGAACAAAGTCCACGAGTCCTCTTTAGAGCTCACTGAGGAGACCGGTTTGGTTTTACTAACAAGACTAGTCTTTTTACCAACAAGACTAAGAGAGTTCTTGCTGTCAGAGTTTCTATGCTGCACTTCGAACACAGGGCTTGCGTCCTGAACGCCCGTCTTACAAACCCCTGCGTGCACCTCTGGTTTATGGCAAGTCCTGGCGCAGTTAGTACGAGACTGCAGCGCTTTCCCGGACATCTCCTGGCCCGAAGATTCCGTATCCTGTTTAGAATAGATCTTCGGCGCTTTCTCCTTTTCCCGACCGGCGTTGTTCTCCGTACCTTTCACGCTGCTGCGTCTCGCTCTCCTCTTTTTAGGCGTCGTGTACCCGCTCTCCGAGCCGCTCCCGTCGTTGTCGGCGGACTTGCCGGAGTAACCGTTCGTAATGTAACCGGACGCGAGGACCACCTCTCCGTTCAGAGATAACGCCGGCTCTTTTTCCCGCATGTTTTGAACCTCGTAAAGCTTTAAAACAGAGGTCTGGTGATCCCCGTCCATACTGCGAGAGAAGCCACGGTTAGGAATCGTTTCGCTGTTGGCCTGTACGAGTTAGCGGTCAGTGAATTCCCAAGTCCGGCATCAGGAACGCTCTTCGAATCGTCCCTCTTCACAGTCAGGGTTGAAACCAATTAGTTTACTTCCACCTGCAAGACGGGTACACGAGGGGAAATGTTAGCAAAAATTATTAACACGAGGCACCATGTGTCTTCTGAGTCCAAAAAAAAATAAAAATTTTTAAAAAAAAGCAAACACAGGTTGAACAGGAAACGCTGGTGAACTTTGAAATCTTTCAAGGCCACCATGACTGAGCAAAACATGACACTGTTCAACAAGAACTGAATGACTCACACCACAAAGTCTGAGCCAAAGACAAGATATATATATATGTAAGCTTCCTGGAAAACCCTCAGTGGCCTCTGTGTACTAATAACTAACTATAATAAACCTGCACGCTATTATGATCATCAATCATGAAATCTAATTTATTATAAAGCTAATCTAAAAAAAAAAAAAAAAAAAAAAAAGTTCAAATAAATTATTTGTTTGCTTCCAACTACTGTTAAATATATATATTTCCCTTTTTTTTTTTTTTTAGCGGGGGGGGGGGGGGGGGGGGGTGAGGTGGGGGCTTAAGGGACGATATACAATTAAGAAACTAAAATATAACAAGGTTGACTTAAGTTTATGTTGTCTTAAACGTTTTTTTAAACCTATTTTTACGCAACGTTAACTCTGCTAATTAGGTCATAACACATTCCGACTCCGGCTGACTCCCAAACGCGTTCCTATTGGACAGCTAGTGCACTACGGAGAGCGCGACAGCTCCTTATTTAGACCTTGTGAAGTGCACTTACATAAGGGCGCGTTGTTGGTTTGGGATTCAGCCACAGCCGTTAGGCAGGTGGTCGAGGCCCAATATGGACGCTAACTAGCTATATCTGGAAGGTAAAATAAAACCTCGACGTTCAGACTAAACAGCTAAAAGCGTGTTAAAATATATTTTCGGCTCTCCTTTTTAACATGAATAAATAAATGAATGAATAGAAGATGATGAACCGTTATTTTACGCTGTCTAATTAATTGACAGACTCGAGACTCGAGGGAGTCAGCTTGGCTAGCAAATGTTCTGCTTACGTTAGCTTAAAAAAAATTCTCCGGAGATTTCAAAATTACAAATATTTCGACACAAAAACGTCAGCACCACAGAGGGACAGGGGCATAAGACAAGATTTCTAACCAAAACAGCGGCGAAATTATCACCACAAAACTTCTTGGCTGTAATCTAGGACTTTTGGTTTTAACATGGCGGACGGGGGGAGAGCAAACTGATCACGTCATGTTAAACTTCATACCCGTTTTCCCGACCGAACCTTGCCTCCTGTGTAAAGATTGGCTAGTTGAAGATCACGCGCATACTCCGTTCACCAATCAGTTCGGGGAACTCGTGCGCTCACGGACGATCTGGCCAATCCCAGGACAGGAGGCGGAGCTTGTCGGAATATGGATGGGGGAAAACTAACACAGAAAATTCCAGCAAACCCGGCATTGCCTACCAAGAAAATATGTTGATTATGTATTTTTTTTAAAAAATAAAATAAAATCCTTATCATAAATGTTTACGAGATGTGTAAATTGTTCCTCCGTGTTCTATTTAGTTAGTATATAACTTGACTAATTCATGCTAGTTATCTCGGTTGTCAAAAATATTTTGTTGCTAATGCTAGCCATACTGAGACATAGCAAGAAAACTTTCCCATTACACAAATGGACAGCTTTACCGCTGTTTGAGAAGACAGTTTATGACATTATATCACCAAGAACACGCTGATGCAGACTCGTCAACTATTTTATTCACCCCCAATAGCGTTAAGCTAATTAGCTAGCCTAATGTCAGAGACCTAATGCGGTACAGATTGCTAACACAGCTGCTAATCTCCACTTACCTGTTTTCTCCTTCTGCGTTTCCGGCAGCTTGAGCTCACAGTAGCGATGAACAGCATTGTTCAGAGATCTCTCGGACTGCCGTGTGATTTCCCCCTGTCCATGGCGCTCCGGCGGTGAGGTGATGGTTATGTGCCTGCTCTCTGCGGTGCTGCTGCTCCTCCATTGAAACTGTGCCGGAGTGAAAGTGGATTTGACTCGGCGTGTCGCCCCCGCGCGGTCAAACTCCGCTACTGCGCGCAAACGCTCCGCCCATGTGGAACACCAAAAGCGCCACATTCCACCACAAAACAAGCACGTTTACACGCTTTTATTTACTGCTGCGTTAAAAATAAAGAAAAAAAAGGAAGTTTGGACAGTTGTTACGCCGTAATAGTTTTTGATAAAACCGCAATATCATCAACAAAAAATATATACCACACTTCCATGTGTGTTTGGAATTGTTTACAGGCGCTGTTAAGAGGACCCGTTTGGCTTCCCATACAATGGTGAGGGTCTCTGTGCATATTGGTCCCCATGAAATCAAAAGTTTTGTGGCTTTTAGTATGAATGTGTCAGCCTTAAGGTCATCTATAAGCGAGTGTGCTCCAAAACAATGGCAAAATTCAGTTTTTTAAAAAGATATAAGCATTCAAAATTGACGGTCTCGCTCTCCCTCCAACACAGATACAGATCAATAGTTTTGATGACATCATTCTGCACTTCAGCTTCTCATCAGATTTTCTGTCCAATCAAATGCTCTGTATAATCCGAAGTGTCCCGCCCTCAATGTTATAAACATCCATGGTACTAACCGTCAAGTAAGGCTTAACACAGGCGGTGAGGTAAGCTAAACGCTACTGGCCATTTTAAAAATGGGAGGAGCCACTCGATATGTCCTACCAGGGATTTCAGGACGGTGTAACAGATCATCAGATAGGCGTGGCCTATTTTGAGACTCTTCATAGGTCATGCGCAGTTTGGGAAGAAAAGCCATTTTCTGCAGATCTGCCAGTGATCACAAGTGTTTCACACTCACGCTGCTATAAATTCAGATACCTGTCCGTGATCACAGGGATTTGTACGTGATTCACACAGCTCCTCGGTGATAAAACTCTCACATCCAGACAACAATAAAATGACCAATGATATGTAGTCAGTGTATTAGGGATGTGATTATCAGGATAAATGGAAATAGATCTTCTTAATAAAGTGCACAGACATTTGCCGAAGCACATTTGCAGCACCTTTCTCATTTTGCAATTATTTAAATTGATAAGATTGATTTAAAAAAAAAAAAAAAAGAAAAGAAAAAAAAAAAAAGAAAGAAGATATTTTTGCATTGTATATAAACAGCCACAGATGAAATCTCCCACAGACGTAATCGGAAACTCGGAGTGTCGGTTCATAAAGCTGCACAGCTCTGCATCCAGCACACGGACCGAGTCTGTTCAACACTGCACCACTAGAGGACACTTCATCCCCAAATATCTTTCACTTCCACAAAGTCGGTAGAATGTTTACGGTTACAAGCCAAATATTCACCGATTATTCACTGTAATAACAGATTTATACATCTTTCCAATTATAATGCTTACTGGAGCCACGTTCATCAATGACTGTCCCGAGTACTAAAACTACACCTATATTTCAAACTAAAATGCATCCTTTGAATGAAGGTATTCAGCAGAACGTAACGAGTTCTCTACATTCCTCCTACAACCAAGAGCGAGCGTCGGACAAGTTATGACATTTTTGTAGCGGCTACGTCGAACACGCAAGCAAGTCACTGGGGCATAAATCAGCGAAGGGAAGCGACGGTTAATGGTATATGTTTGTACTGTGCTGTACCAGCAGGCTTCTATAATGTTAGGACTTACTCCAGGGTCGGTGGTGTTCAGAAGCGAATCGAGTGCCACTATTTGCATCCGTTTTATTACTCCACCTGCATTAGGATTTGAACCTGAAGCAGGCTTGGCCTAAACTGGAAGATGAGATTAAATACGAGCGCTACTACTATCAGAGAAACACCGGGAACAGATATCCAAGATGTAGATATGAATCACTGTCTGCGTGGTGTACGTATGCCGGCTGACAGTTCCTCGGCCTCAGTTACATCACTCCAGTTCATGATTGATCCCAATGAGACGTGAGCTCAGGATCGTTTTATAACCCGGCTCATACGGTCATCATTTTGTCTGGACGTGATATTTCCTAACAAATTTAGTCGGCTCTTTTTCCCCTAAAAAAAACAACAACAAAAAAAACAACCCCAAACAAAAACAAAACAAAACAAGTAATCCAATTTAAACCACCACGACCCTGCCCAGGCAGCTACTAAGGATGAACGAATGCTGTAAATGCATTACAAAGTGACGCACATTCATCCAGTTCAACATGGTCTTACGCACACCTCCAGTTTCAACCAGATGCCCTGTGAGCCGTTCTGGCAAGCTTTAAAAATAAATAAATAAATAGATAAATAGATAAAATTTAAAAAAAAAGAAGAAAGGATAGTGCTCCTCCTAATCGTGTGTGTATTTGTATCCGCTTATTCCGAATAGCGTATCCGTATCCGGTTACATCCCTAGTAGGTCATGTGGTTGTGTTGCGTGTCTCGCGTGCCATCACGTACGGTACCTTTCACACGACGTCACGTGTTTAATTGAGTCCACGTGCGATTTCGGGCCGTAACGAGATGAAATGCACCTCAGATATTTCTGACATAATCGCATGCACATGACATGTACGTTCAGTACGTATGGCTTTATCCTCTATGCGCTCGAACAGAATGAAGCGATGTAAACACTAAGAGTGGGGAAAAATTCGCCACTGAAAGAACACGGACTAAGGTTCGTTTTGGAAAGGAATGTCCGTGATGGATGAAGACGTTCTCTGAAGGCCCTGTCATTACGCTGACAAACACCTGTAAACATCAGCAGCGCCGGTATCCGCACTGCCCTTCAGTGCCGAGATTGACAGTCGATATCTTAACAGGCATTAATAGCAGGCTGTCGATGTGAAGCCCTCGGGCCTTTTAGCTTGTAAATTTCGCATTTTATGGACCGCTCACTCCCCTCGTTGGCTGGTTGATGGGTTCCATGAGGTTTTATAGACGTAAGGCAAGGTTTTCTGTAATTCCCGTCACTGAACATATCCGCGATACGACACAGCAGCGGCCCGTTATGTAAAATGGATTCAATCACATCATCATTATATCATTATTGATGACTTCATGTTCCTAATAACAAACATTTAAAGGTTCCCAAATTTTAGGCGTTCCCATGACTACAAGGCAGTGCGATGAGTGCGCGTTGATCGCTTTCCTATAATAGCATGTCCCGAAGTATTGCACTCCTCCTATACTACAGCGGTTTGCTTTTATTAAAGAATGCCACATACTT
This sequence comes from Ictalurus punctatus, assembly GCF_001660625.3. Taxonomy (NCBI): domain Eukaryota; kingdom Metazoa; phylum Chordata; class Actinopteri; order Siluriformes; family Ictaluridae; genus Ictalurus; species Ictalurus punctatus. The sequence continues at coordinate 2,406,783 of NC_030431.2, forward strand.
TCTTAGCTTTCTATGGTTACACTTAATGTTGTGGAAAACAGCTTAGTTCCTGGTATGACTTGTGTTATGGAGGCTATAAACAGTCGTTCCGTCCCCGTCACCCCTCCCCCGCCTGTTTTGACTTTCACGAAATGCTGGCACTGGAGACTCCTCCCATAAACGTTAAATAAATTTCCATAACCATATCGAGGATTGGACGTTTTTTGCTAAATCGCAGCATTTATGTGGCGCGTCCACCACGCTGGTCCCTGTAAATGAGCTATTACTAACAAAACGATAACGTAGTAGAGCAGGCACATTAACATAAACCCGTGATTGCCTCGCATCTGTCGTAAAAGAACACCAATCAACGCCTTCTGACCACTCGGAATCGCGTAACAACTTGAATCGAGTATTCACGCTCGTGAAAACGTAAACCGATATCAGTCATTTTCAGTGATTTTACAGTAATTGGACCCCCGGCGCGCTCAGGGTTGACTCATCCATCAGTGTTGCTCATCACTCTCTCTCTCTCTCTCAACTGGAGAGAGTGAGAGACGTGTTGTGTCTACTGACTCAGACTGGGTGGTTCTGTTAAAACCCATACGTGAAGAGGCAGGTGTGCGTGTGTGACAACATTACACTATTACAGCACGTCGTGTCAGAAAACAAAGGCGACGTCGCACTGCTACTGAAACCGAGGAGTGTCCGGTGACAGCGATTATTTTAATAAATCCCAGTCCCTGTGCATCATCAGAAAATCGAATAAACACGTCCAAAGAGTCTTTAGATCTCAAGCTGTAACATCCGTAAACAAGTGTCAATTCAAAGCTACCTCATTGTTAGGTTTTTTTTTTTTTTGTATCGGAAAAAACACCCAAGGCGACCCGTCTTTGGCAGGAGGATATGTTTTATTGAGATGTGAAAATTCCACTCGGAAAGCCGAAAACATACATTAACATACCTCTGCAAAAGCCGAGGTTAGTAACCGGACTCTACTTACTCATTACGCTAACTACCCCTTAGGAAACGCGTATCTATAAATGTTGGCCACAAACCTCTAATAACACGCAAGTAACACCCGCTCATTATGCGGGCCTGAGCTAGAGATTTACAAATCTCAGGAAAGTGTCGTTGGACAGGTTCCCCTCGTCATGAAAATGGTTATTCCTTCAAGGGCGTCGCGGGACGTTCAGTGAAGGCCTTGATTTATTCTTGGCGGCTGATAATTACTAGTGTCTTGTCATCTGTCAGGAGGAACGGACTTGGATGGTCTGAGGCACAGATTTCGTGTTCTCAGCGGGAGGCAATAAAATCTGACATGGGCCACTTATAAATCATCGACTGGTCCAGGGGGATGGTCTGCGCTTTGGTGAGACAACTCGGTGCTTGGACCGCTGATTCAAACCAAATGATATTCAGTACTGCAATAACACGATGGAAAAAAAAGCTTCTGAAACCCCGATCTTGGGCGGTAAAGTGCGTTTAAGTGCTATAGTGTTCTGCTGTTTTGACTGTTGACTTTACACTACATTTTTTTATTTATTTATTTATTTTTACGCACGGTATTACCATATTTGGCTTTATGAAACGCGTCATTACACGTGCTGTATAGAACACAAGATACGCAGGTATTTTTGCACACTTGACACGGGCAAAGGAGGCTACAAAATGTAGGTGGTGCACGGATTGCTCAAAATGGCACCCGATTAAGTGACGCGTCCAAAAAAAAAAAACACGCACTTTTGCAATGCGATAAATGATGGGAAATATATTCTTAACAGTTCATTCTGGGTCAATATGTTTTTTTTTGATAAAATACTTTCCCAACATGCATTAAACGCAGAAGGCGGTGTTGATTCATTTTCTATGGCGGCAGCTCCGACAGTACTGCAGCTGCAAGTCGCGGCTTTATACCAACTCTGCTTATTCAATACATTAACATCTATAGTATCGTACAGCACGTGCTCCAAAGGCGTACAATTAACAGATTTTAATATGCGCCGTGATGTCATCATTGACACGGTGAACTTTTACTGTACGGAGATGTTTATTTAACATTCAAACCAGGACCCTCCAGAGGTAAAGCTGTTGCTAAGTCGTCCGCCATGGGAAAGTCCTCGGGACTTTTCAAAAGTCTTATGGATAAAAATGCAAACAATCAGCGGGAATATCGACGCGTCCCATCGAGAGTCCATCGTCCTTCGAGTCTCCGTCGATATATACTCCTGTCCACTCCGAACTTGCACGAACGTTAATCTTACGGTCCACATCGAAACCAAACCCCTGATGAGGGCTACAGCTAAGTAACGAAGTGAAAAAGGGCTGAAACGTTCACATCGTTAGGTCTTTAACGGCTGGCGTCACTCAGCCGCAGCAGCCACCATAAAAGTAGAGAAAAGGAAGGAAGCCATGTTCAGGCATGACCTCTTATTTGGTGTCAGGACAATGGCCATGGCCTGTCCTAGCACTAACTACTGGTCTGGTCTACTTGACTGATGAGAAACACAATCAGTAGTTTGCGGAGTAAAAAAAAAAAAAGAAGACTCGACGGAGAGAACTGAACTCTAAAAACAAACCCGACATAACACCTCAGAGATGACGGACACATTCCCGTCGAAAGATGTGTATTTTGACTACTGAACTGAGAAGAATTTAGCTTGTTTTGACAAGCCTTATATATATATATATATATATATATATATATATATATATATATATTTTTTAAAGAAACTACACAAACCGTGGTGTAAAATGCGGGGTTGCTCAAACAAGCAACTATTACATGCTTTAACTGTAAAATATTTGCCCGCGTCTACCCAGCTTTGAAGTCCAGGTCCTTATCTATGTTTGTCCTCAGGTGCTGTTGGGACTTGATTTATAGTAGCCTTACAAAGACACGCAAATTATACAGTTCATAAAGCCCTGCGCCAGAACAGCACGGATCGCCACTCTGGAGACTCCAGATTGCATCGGTGGACAAATACAAATAATGGCTCCTCACTGTTTTAACTTGCTCCTTTCACATGGTGTGAGAGGAAATACACACAATACCGGTTATCTGATAAATACACAATTTGTCATGACGGGCTACAGACAAATTCAGATGGAGTCGATGGAGCCGATGATTAATTGCCACACCTCAAGAGGGGAAATAAATAAATAAATAAAAAATCTCTCATGCTGAGGTTCTGGGGATTATTATTATTATTATTATTATTATTTTTTAGAAACGCTTAAAGAAAAGTTTTGTAACAGTTGCCTTTCGCATATGATTTGAAAATGTGAGGTGAGTGTCGAGGTGACGGTGTTTAGGACTGAAGTATACGGTGCAAAAGTGGTAAAAAAAAAAAAAAAAAAAAAGGTGAATAAAAAGATGAATAAAAAGAAAAAGGATGACAGCAGTGTAGTTGTTTAACTTAAACGAGATCAAGATCTTTCCACCCGAGATTAAACTGCCACGTTTGAGAGTGTAGACCTTTCATAATTTCTGTGTTTGTGTCGTTTCGATGTATGTAATGTCTAACAGTTTGGAAATTCGTCACTGAAAACACATCGATTTTAGTCTGCGTCAAAGCCTTTCACTGAAAGGTTGAAAAGAAAAGGGGGGGAAAAAAAAACAAAACAATGTTAAAATCCAAAGTGAGGTTCAGAGGAAGGTGTGTCTGTTCTGCAAACTGATGCATTTGCCTGGAGGGGACTCGTAAACACGGCGCGCCATTCCTCATGGGTGACTGTACCATGTGACTCTAGGAGAAGGTGCTTTAAAAAGCAGTCGTACCTGTTGGGAGAAAGCAGAGGAAATCATACAGTGGCACCAGCCAAAAGAGGCTCTGGACTGCACGGCAAAGCTGAGACCGCGGTACTGAACTTCACGGGGAACTGTAGAACCGAGGCGCATCTAGCAGCAATGACGAGTCGCAGCAGCTTCACTCTTCACTCTGGCTCGGAGTTCTCCGAGGAGGAGTTGGAGCTGAGTCCGGAGGCTCAGATGGACGATGACACCCTCGACAGCAGCAGGAAAGGTTCCTACACCGATAGCGCAAGTCCCAGCAGCACCCTGAGCGAGGCCGAGGAGGGTCGGCCGAAGAAACGCAGCAGGCCGGTGCGCTCCACGGCCCGTAGGATGGCAGCCAACGTGAGGGAGAGGAAGCGAATTCTGGATTACAACCAGGCCTTCAACGCACTGCGTGTGGCACTCCATCACGACCTGAGTGGCAAACGGCTTTCCAAGATAGCCACGTTGCAGCGTGCCATCAACCGCATCTCAGCGCTTTCTGTGTTTCTTAGGAACAATCCACCCAACGGAGCCAGCAAACCCTGCACACACCGGGAATGCTACGGACAACCCGGACAGGTGTCCCCGACCGATGTAGAGCCCCAGGGGTTCATGTCCTGGGAACAACCACTGGCGCTCCAGATGCAGAAGCACAGACTGCCTTCAGAGCAGCAAGTTTACATGGACCATTTCAGACACGCGGGTTCTACCTGTCCGCTATTGCCACACTATTCCTGCTACTCGCCCGATGTCCAGCTTTATGCGAACGGTGGATCCTGCGGCAGTCCTGCCAGTGACGATGCCAGTCCTCCTCGGTACGGGCGACAGGGTGACTGGTTGGGCCACCAGGCTGGGGTTTGGGGATCCTGTTCTCAGCGCTACGCGGATGGGCACAGTGAGGCAACTCAGACTCTACCTTTCTCTTGGCACATGGGCTATCTCCAGGAGACGGGTCCTCAACACTGCTATCCGATGCTATGACACGTCTTCTGAGGGAGCTGTAATACAATGTGATGAGGACGCTGTGTAGGTGCAATCTCGACATCATAACCTGATCTGAGGCGCCGACACTGGACAATCGACCTGTACGATGAATAAATATTTCAGACGTAATGAGACTGGAGTTTAAAGTCATTGCATTAACGAACGGACATGCGAATTACGACCCAGTACGTCACACTGCCGGGCTTACAATCTAAAACCTCAGAAACGCACAGTGGATGTAGAGGTAAATAAAAGTGTCGTGAGATGTACCTATGCCGGAAATGCTCGGGAAACACCGACTGCATGAACGGGAAGATACTCGTTGTTGTAAATATATCGATCCTTGCTTTCTAATAAAAATCATACAGAATAACAAAGTGGACCAAGTTCATTCTTTGGTGTGATCCTTATGATTATAAAAGCTTTGAGTTTTATAGCGACAGGAAGGGAAACGCGTAGGAATCTGCTCAAAAACGCACAGTGGATGTAGAGGTAAATAAAAGTGTCGTGAATTGTACCTATGCTAGTAATGCTCAGGAGTCACTGATTGTATGAATAGGCAGATACTCTGTTAACTAATTTCTCAGTGGACAAGATAGTCTCTATGACTATTAAATTGCAATTTTATTATAATATTATATGCATTATGTATATGTGTGTATGTATGTATGTATGTATGTATGTATCCCATGGACATAGAGATCACAATGCAAATTCAATCTTTCTTTCTTTTTTTTTTTTTAGCTTCATGCTTCTGCATGCACTTTCTTGTCTGGTCTGTTCATGCAAATGTCTTTTCAAGACGGATTAAAAAAAAAAAACAACAACAACTAGTCACTAGTTTGATCTACTGAGTTCGGTCTACTGCCGGGGACTTCCTCTCTCGGCGTGTTAATGAAAGCAAACAACGTTAATGTCAGACCATTAGCATTTGCCGACAGACAGATTTATGAACTCTCAGGAAGGAAGCAGAAAAATCCTCTGGCTGCCTGAGAAAACCCCTCACCTGTAGCCTGCAGCTGTGCCGAACAACACAGTCTGCTGGAGACAATATCCCGGAATGTTCTGGAAAAAAAAACAAAACGGAAAGACTTTCACAGGGCCGCATGTGAAATTTTGGCTCCAGTAAGTAAGTAAGTAAGTAAATAAATAAATAAATGTCGGATCTGTTGTGAGGGGAGGAATTGATGAGTTGACGTGTAGGAGGTACTGGCTTCCTTCTCATCATTATTTTTTTTTTTCCCAGCGGTTACCATGAATCATGGAAGTCCCTGACTCAACCGAAGCGTGCTGAGTGACAAATTAAGGTGACGACATGTCTTCTTTTCCTGCCCACTACTGGCGGACGGCCAGGACAGCCGTACAAACACAACGTCTGCTGCTTGTGCCGCTCTATGAAATCCTTTACGCCCGGCGGTACATTTTTCCGAAAAACATTCAACGGCCATGAAATCTGTTTAGCGGCCGTCCGTGTCGTGCGAGCGACTGAGAAATCAACAAAAACATATTCACAACTTCCTCGCAGCTCACAAAGTAGTGTTCGAACAGCCCGATGACGGATATACGGGGTCGACTTGGATAGGGCTGCGATTCTTGTAATTTAGACTTTCTAATGCCGTGAGTCAGTAATAACGCTTACACATCGACCCCACGGCGCACAACTCTGTCCGCCTGACACGCCTCCATTACGTCTTCCGTCTCCCGAGCTGCTAGAGATATACAAGCAAGAACGTGGGTGTCATGGGAACCCGAACGGCGAACGATGACTCGTTTGGGTAATCCGGTTCATTGAACATAAAACCCTGTGCATGGACACGTTTACCTTTCACAAATGTCAGGAGCAACGTCCAGACACCCCAACGTTCCCGGAAGTTCCGCGAGTCTCCCGCATTTTAATAGCGGCTCCAAATTATATACAATACCCCAGACATTATATCCAGAAAATCGATTGGTTTTTTTTTGAGAGCGAGAGAGCGTGCGAGAGTTCAATGGTCATTTCTAACGGTAGACGGGCTCTGGAGAAACCCTAACCCTAGGTCTTGGGTTGATGCAGTAGTTTTTGCAGGTTGGGATGTCTGAATATCGCATCGCTCCCCTGAACACTGAACAATCCATCCATCGGTTAGATCACGTACTGTGTACGGAACAGAGTGTTCAGCTCCCTGAAAAAATGCAGCAAACGCCTTCACAAGGAGGTACGGATTTAGCCGTCACACTCCCAGTTTGTTCGCTATCGTGCCACAGAGGTCTGGTTTTAAAATGTCCATACTCTACTTTCCACTCATTCTCTCTCCACTTTAAATTTCGAACAAAATAAAGCTTTAGCACACGTGACGGAGAGAACGAGACCCAATCTTGACTGAAGAACGTGAAGCTGTGCCTCGATATTCAGAAAATTTAATTTAATTTAACTACGCGGGTAGTTTTTCCCACCTCTCAGGCGGCGAATAGTAATTAGCCATGTCTACAGACGGGAAGAGAAACTGAATAACAATCGAATAAGCATTCATGCTGTAACGTCTGACCCGGGGACGTTTCCTTGTGCGTCGACGTTTGCAGGCAGTTCAGTTCAGCGGGTCGCTCAATCACACGCAAATCAGCGCACTGCAGTAAAAACGCCGACTCCTCAGACCGAATGCAGTCAGAGGAAAAAGTAGCGCGGCGCTGCGTCATAGACGAGGTGTGAAATAAATGACATTTATAACGGAGAGGGTTACCATTAATCATAGCCAGTTCTGTTCATGCAAGAATGAACGGATGTCGAGGTGGAACGTCATGTAACCGCTCAAAGGTGCAGTATATAAAACTATGAAACTCATTTAAATGTTATTGAGATATATATATATATATATATAAATATATATGCTAAATCGACTATTCAGACAAACTGATGTTTAGACACGCACTAAATGGGTTATTGTGTTCATATTTTAAGTGCTGATTTACAAGACCTTTCCACACAGTTACCATGAAACAGTATTTCCACCATGTTTTGCTGATGAAAAAAGGAAAATATGCCTCCATTTTACAATATGTCTATAATAAAAATTATTCCAAGAAGCTGAATATACTAAACAGATATGGCAGAGAGACTGAGGGGTAAATATTATTACTGGAACCACATAAAGAGGATACAACGAGTCTGGAGACTATTAGATATTGGACATACAAGTTATTAGATGCATATTAAATACAAGTTATTAGATACATATTAAATACAAGTTATTAGATACATATTAAATACAAGTTATTAGATACATATTAAATACAAGTTATTAGATACAAGTTATTAGATACATATTAAATACAAGTTATTAGATACATATTAAATACAAGTTATTAGATACAAGTTATTAGATACATATTAAATACAAGTTATTAGATACATATTAAATACAAGTTATTAGATACATATTAAATACAAGTTATTAGATACAAGTTATTAGATACAAGTTATCAGATACATATTAAATACAAGTTATTAGATACAAGTTATTAGATACATATTAAATACAAGTTATTAGATACAAGTTATTAGATACAAGTTATCAGATACATATTAAATACAAGTTATTAGATACAAGTTATTAGATACATATTAAATACAAGTTATCAGATACATATTACAATAATTTTTTTTTTTTTTTTTTTTTTTTTTTTTAAAGAGAGCAACGTTTAGATATCTTTATATACAATGCACTATTTGATATTTTTGTTACTTGTGATAATGCAGGAATCTCTGTCAATCAAACATCAAATGTACTGACGCTATAGAGGTTTTGTTGTTCTTTATTTTGTCCTATGGGTGCACAGACTTTTGCCCTTAACTGTACAAATGCTAACATTAACACGAATGCTAACAAACTTAAAAGTGAAATACTGCAAAATGACCAACATTTAACAACAACAACAATAATAATAATAATAATTTATTTACTTAAATAAGTTAGTGCTCTAAATATGGTTCCTTATATTATATGATACATATATAACCATACAACTACATCTACAGATCATTTTCTTTTAAAGAACTTTAAAATAATCTTACCGAATGAACTTGGGAAGAAACATCTGACCCCAGTTTGACCCCAGATTTTCCCCCCTTTCTCTCTCTCTCTCTTTCACTTCGAGCCAGCAGGTGGTGACATCACACTGCATGAAGGAGCTCCAGGTTCAGCCACGCTACACCAATCAGAGCTCGTAAAGTGCATTTATCTGAACACGAGCATCATAAACCTAATACACACAGTGAGAAATGTCTCCTGGGTGAAAGCGAATCTCAGAATCTCCGCTGCCCAACACGACATGGTCAAACGTATTCAAACCTATTACAGTCTGAAGATGAACGTAGCGCCGCGCAAAAAGGTTCTTCAAAACATTTCAGAAAGCGCTCCTTTATCTGTCGCTCATGATGTTTGCTTTTTTCAGTTGTGCGACAGGGCCACAGAGCTAATATAACTAACAAGTAGTGAAAATCCTTCCTCTAAATCTCTGCTGCAAACCACATCCGGTTCTTCGGCGGTTTAGGACACGGTGGGAGTCGCTATAAACGCGGAGTGGGCGTGGCCTAAACCAGAGGGTCTTTTGTTGTTGTTGTTTAAATTAAAGCAGAACCCTACAACGATGCCCCAGGAAACACTGGAACAAACCCGGATGTAGAAACCTCAGTCAGCATGGGGTGTGAAGTCTACCTCTGACAGCTCCTCAGCCCACTTCATAATTGGTCTCCGGTTATTATTTTTGTTTGTATCTGCCCTTGATATTTTCTAATGAATTTAGCTGTCCTATTTCCTAACATGTAAACACACTAGCAGCCTAATTTAAACCACCACAACCCTGACCACAGTTACTAATGAACGAGTGATGTAAATTCATCAGGGAGCGTGTACGCTACACCCGTAACATTACCGCAGGAAGAACGACGGGGTTTTTTTTTTGTTGTTTTGTTTTTTTGCCCAGATCCATGATGTCCTCGTTTGTTCCCAATCCTTGACTGACGTAAAGCAGAATTTCAAGAGAATTGGACATGGGCTGCTGTTCTTCCTGCTGCTCCTGTGGATGTGCAGAAGTGACAAATTACCCTGTTCCTGGTGAGATATGGAACCCCTACAGTGCTCAGCTCTGCCATTAGTTGCCTTCTCCTGCCTTCTCCACGCAGCAGGGGGGTCATCATCCAGGCAGCAGCCTCACACATCAACACCCAGGCCTCTGACAGAAAGCACTGCATCAACATGTAGGGAGGTTGGCGGCAAGCGTTTTCACAGATTACGGATCAAACCTTGATTGGGCACGGGCATCGTACATAAGACTAAAGCACGCACTATTGTTCACCACTGAGGTCCAGGCAACTCTACGTTAAAGTTGGCTCTTTTATTAAGAAATGAATGCTCTCTAATCAACTGCTTTTGGCACGGTGTGTTTCTCTTTCATTCTTCCTGTGGCCTTCAGTGAGCGTGGGTTTTTACTCTCATTCAGGTGGGAGCATGAGGTCGGATAGAAAGACAGTCCACGTTCATTGGATGTTGCGGTGTGAGGTGCACTTGTTTTTCTCTTTGCTTGCCAGGCAAACCTCACAAGGCATCTGATTGAGACCAGAGGAGTGCAGCGGCACTGGGATCCCTTGGGACGCAACAAACGATGTATAGTGGTGTATAGGGTGTATAGATATAACGCTACATATAGATATAAAGCTCACCGGGAGAAAGACAGACCGCAAACATCAGCGCAAATAAATCTCACAGTGCAAGATACGTTTACAGTTCATTCCTTCATCCTCAGTTTCATTTAGTCTGCTTGGTTGTTTACATTTTCAGAAAGAGAACCAACTAATTTCGTTGGGGACATGTTGTGGGCGAATACAAACAAAAATACCTGCATGAGCCAGATTAAAACAACCGTCCCATACACATCTCTCACGGAAACGAATTATGAACTGGAGTAATGTGGCTAAAGTCGAGGAACTGCCAGGGCCAGAAGTCACACTCCATACGGCCATTTCTACTAGAAGTGTGTGGGGGGGGGATTCCAGTTTAGATCACACCTACTTTGGGATTCAATCCGAACGTGAACGCAGACTGTGAAACTATATCACGGGTCCGTTTTTCCATCAGCGCTGACATTACTAATTCATTTAGATACCAGAAACTAAAACACTGTATTCAGAGATAACCGATGCACACAAAGAAGGGTGTCCAGTAAGCAATAAGAGTCCTTTATATCTTAAACAAAAAGTACTCTTTTTTCTGGTCAGTTCCTCTATACTTTATTATTGAGCGCTTCTGAAGGACAACCGTTTTCTTTTCCTCTCACTCCTGGATCGCTTTCTCATCTCTGCCTTTGTCTTTGCTTCATCCCTGCTGTCTACCGATGTAGCCTCGAACAAAATAAAACCTGTTCGGAGTGGGGACGACATCTGAAGTGGCCACAGCATACAGCATGGTGTACATCATTTAAGCGAGAACATCCTAGTGAGAACACACAACGGCTTGATGTCTACGTTTAACCACTAGAGCGGCGTTCAGTTTGCGCGCCTGCGTTCGTTAACGCGTTTACTTCTGGATTAGATCTAAACACTTCATTTACATTAAATCTATCGCACTTGTCTGAGAACGATTTATGGGGCGAAGCTACGGATATTTAATCCCGGCCTACGGCGAGAGTCATGAATTTCATTTAGCACAATGAGACTGGAATGCCTTGGTGGCGTTAGGATTAATTTCTCAGTACTACGGACAATTGCAGGGAGATATAACTGTGTTTGTCGTGTTTGTCTAGATCGACGCAGGACGTCAACCCCCCCCCACAAAAAATTTTTTACGCGCAGTGCCTTGCACATGTATCCGCCCCTCTTCGACGTGTCCACGTTTTGTAGTGTTAAAACGCAGAACTGAAACGGGCTCCATTAAGATTACCGGTCATGATTCGACACAAAACAGCCCATGATTATTAAACTGGGAGGAAATCGATATAGTTTGCATAACTGCATACAAATAAAAAGTGTAAACGTTAGTTCTATCGTAGCCGGTTGCCAACAACCGGCGTCATGAAGACCAAGGAGCTGGAGAAACAGATCCAGAACAGAACGTTCTGGGAAAGTACCAAATCGACCAACCATAATCTGAACGTCCATGGAGCATCATTACATCCATTATGAACAAATAGAACGAATACGCACAAAAGCTAGTGATCGGGTAAAGAGGACCGGCACGGCCTGAACCCTCCGCAAAGTTGAGCTTCATGGATGTGTGGCAAGAAAGAAGCTATAGCTGTGAAAAATAAATAAACAGCTGTATGAAATCCTGTATCTTGTGACGTAGCAAATGTGTATAAAGGACCTCCGAGCTTTTAGCCTTGGTATAAAAGTACTACGTTTGGTGGAAACCAAACACTGCGGTTCACACCATTTTTACAGGCTCAAAAACAGTAATTGGTCAAACTAACAATTATAAATATACGGATTATTTTTTAATACTCGGATGAAAATCTTTTGCAGTCAATGACCGCCTGAAGTCTGGAACCCACGGACATCACCAAATGCCGAGTTTCCTCCCTTGAGATGCTTCGCCGGGCCTTTACTCCACCCGCCTTCTGTTGCTGCTTGTTTGTGGGTCTTTCTGCCTTCAGTTTTGTCTTTAGTAAGTGAAAAGCATGCTCAGTTGGACGGAGGTCAGGTGTCTGACTCAGCCATTTAAGAACATTCCATTTCTTGGCCTTAAGAAGCTCTTGGCTTGCTTTCGAGGTACATTTTGGGTCATTATCCATCCACGTGTGAAACGCCTTCCTATCAGTTTTGCAGCATTTGACTGAATTCATCCTGCTACTTCTATCAGCAGCCACATCAGCAGTAAACACCAGTGACCAAGTTCCATTAGCAGTCACGCATGCCCATGTCATAACACTTCCTCCACATGTTTGACAGATGACGTGGTATCTTGAGGTAAACCCTCTGTACTTGCATGCTTGTTCGTAGACTTTGACAATACACCCACCACCTCGAAAGTGTTTTTCCACAAGTCTAGGTGTTGCGAAAGGGTTTTCTTCGGCAAGGAAACAATCCTGCATTCATCCATTTTAGTTGTCTTCTGTGGTCTTCCAAGCTTTTTGGTGCTCCTGAGCTCGCCAGTGCTTTCCTTCTTTTTAAGAGTGTACCGAACTGTTGATTTGCCCACTCCTAAAGTGTCTGCTATCTGCCTGATAGGTCTGTTTTGATGGCCTCTTTCACTTGCGTCAACACCTCTTCGAACCACACATTGAAAGTTCCCATGAACGGCTACCAGATGCAAATTCAACACCTGGAATCAACTCCTTTTCAACGCCTTGTCATGAAATAGCAAGGACGCAGGCCGCACCTGGCCATGAGCCTGCTCGTCAGTCAACTGTCCAATGACTTTTCAGCCTGTGAAAACGGAGTTACTACGTATGCAAACCTTACTTATTCCGAAACGGTTAATACGATATCCGTGTTAAACCCCTTGAATCAAAGCTGAACGTCCACGCTCCGATCACGTCCTGATCACGTCTTTTCAAATCCACTGTGCTGACGCACAGAGGCAAAACGATCAGATTCATTTACCATCCAAATACTTATGGGACGGACGCATTCTAGGGAAGTCCTTCTCTGGAAAGAAGGCTAATACGGTGGGAGTTGAATATTACAGTACATCACAGAAAAAAACATACGTAGATACATAACGATTCGCCTTCATCGCTTCCCACCCGGCCGCATGGCGACGAATATTCAGAGCGCGTCGCAGCCCCGAATTCCATCTCACCTGGGACAGATGGAATTGCGGTCCTGGATATTTCGAAACCCGGGGCTACGTCCCATTCATCAATTTATATGAAGAAGGCATGATTGTTTTGCTCGCATCCATAACAGCACGACATTAAATCTATAGGCCATCAAAGCACAGTGACACAGAGGAATAAATTAGCGTTATTAGGATGCACGGACCGCTTCACGCGGAGGACACTGCACGCTGAAAAGTATTAACAATGCAGGACATATTCCATACATTAATATATATATTAAATCCTCATCTATAAGCGGTTATTATTATTATTATTATTATTATTATAATTAAAATGAGTGAATAATAAAACGATCCAGAGCTCATCACATCTCCAAACTCGTATATAAACGGAGGAGAGCAGAGGATGAAGATATACGCAGTGGTTAAACTGTGCTGTGTTGGGCGTAGTTGTATTTATTTCTTCAGCTCAGCAAGAATAACCTCGGTTAGCTTGGGAAATTAAATCGGGTGGAACGTCAATAAATTGTTGTGGAAACCCCATTCCTCAAGGAGAAGAAAATAAATCTTACCACGACAGCCATCAAAAACCTCAATATACAGAAAAAAAAAAACCCTAAAGCTCACATTAACCAGGTATTTACCCCACTAATCTCCTTGTGTAATAGCATGATTAATGTTCCACTGCGACATTAAACTTATAAATATATGCCATCTCAATGTGTGGTCCTTTAACCTTAAAAATGATCAAATAAATGCTAAATAATGACAGGAACGCAATTCACTAGCGTTTCGGCACTGTATCCACTCAGAAACTATTTACTGCCTCGAGAAATAAGCTTTTCAAACGTTTTCATTCGTCACCAAAGAGCACACGGTTCTAAAAAAAAAATAATAATAATAATGATCCTGTCTGTATTTGTCTTTCTGATCATTTTCTCCGATGTCGAGTCTTTCATAAAGCGAGAATTGTCCGTTAAAACCCCACAATGAAACGGAACAGGATTCCACTCGTGCCATTCCGAATAACAGGCTACAATTATCTTATATTAAAAAGTACCATATTGTCCCTGAGTGAAAAATTACAAGCTGCTAGCTGTGAACTATTACGTTTATGCTGATGATATACAATTATGCTTATTACTTCATCCAGATTGAGCGGCACAGTAGGAGAGAAAGCGGCGTCAAAGACATAAAAGCTCGGATTAATAGGAACGTTGTTCGCAATTCTGAGAAATATGTGAAAGACTGATTTCAGGCACCGATTCTGCCCGAATCTGCTCCTCTAGAGACCGTCGGCTTTCTGAGACGCGCCGCTACGGTTACGGACCTCGGTTCTATCGGGAGAAGCCGCCGTTTTTGTTCGAGAGCACCGAGCGATGTCGAGCGTTTTCTGGCTTGGGGACAAGGAGAAAACAAGACAAACCAACACGGAGGCAGGGCTCGTGAATAAACGAATCTTGCTAGCCAGCAAATACGAGGAGATTGAATACATTCCGTACTTATTCAATATTCCAACATCGCCTTTAACTGAAAATAACGTACGCAACGTGACGTCCCACTTTAATCGTACGGTCGAGTCGCAGCAGCACAAGTTCTCTTGATGTTCTGCCTCCAAGGCTACGGCGACAGCGAACAGCCTCCTCGTCACCAAACGTTTACTGATAATAATAAACCGTATCTAGAGAGCAAGCTAGCTCGGTCAGTTAGCCGATACTCGCTAGGACTGGTGAGAACTTACTTATGGTGTCATGTGACATACAGTGGCATTTAAGAACCGAGTCAAGTCGACGTTAATCGTATGTTCAGTTTGGAACGAAGCTGGAAGAGATGAAAATCTCCGAGTTAGTATTGACCATGTGATAGACACTTGCCATTGTGGTTCCAGAAAGACACAAACAAATGGAAAGGGCTCACAGAATCATCTGGATTTCCGGATGAAGGTAATAGTTTAGGCTTCCTTTCTTGATAATATTTTTCTTACAGGGAAAGAAAAACAAAAAACAAAAACATTATTGTTTCAAAAACAAGTTTTGGGTTTATACTGTAGAGTTTTACTGATCTAGCACGCTAGAAATAGTTATGAATCGATGGCTGTGTAAAATATCCTTTTCCGAGGGCTTACCGGCTCCCGCTGAGGACAGACTTTGATACAGAAGCCAGACAGCGAATCTAGAATGTGTGTAATTAAAACCTGAGACAGAGAGGCCTCCGGATGAGGGACCGAGCGTCCCGGCGACGCTCCACCTGCAGAGACGCACGTCGTGGTATTCAGAAGACACTTAGTGGTCTAATTACAGATAAGACACATTCATTAACGGTCCAAATCCCTGCCATACGAGTCTGTATTGGCCAATTCTGAGCCACTCACTCTTCTCTGGGGCCAACAAATTGGTCTGCTCTCAGAAGTGCTATCTAAATGCAAACACCAAGCAGCCCTTCAGAATATTAAACAGCCGTCTTGGGTCTTTGCTAAGCGAACAATGTAATTTAGCGGGTATTTTTATACGTCCTGAGATTAATTATGCCAATCCTCATTCTGCACGTAGCTTTGGCTTTAATGCATTGAATATCCCTGGGAGATTGCTATATAAAAACGGTCTGTGAGAAGTGGCAAGGCTGACCTTTCTGTGCTTTCAGCCATTAGCCAGATCTGTCTCATACCGCCGCACAGTACAATAACTCATTAATCTACATATGGAGTCATGCATCGCTTTATTGGCTCTGCTTACATGGCCCACGACCAACAAAGGTGTATCCAGGGTCGCCATGTCTGCATAAACCCCCCCCCCCCCCCCCCAAAAAAAAAAAACAACAACAATGGACTATTGGCCATTCAAAATCCTCAGTGCTCCAGAGAATCATTTGCTCTATTGTGAGTATAGAAAGTAAAATTGACCGAGCTCTAAAGGTGGGAGAGGAATACTCTGTCTCCTCTGTCAATCACAGAGACACTAGCCAATTGTGAGTGTATAGCGCTTTTCTCCGAGTGCGTCACACTGCCCTGTGATAGAGTATGGGCAGCAATTCAAAAAGCTGGCTTGACATGTCTTGGAGGAGGCATGCATTAGTCTTCATCCTCTCCGGTTGGTCGGGGAATGCTGGCTGGTGGGTGAGAACTAGCCAAGAATAATTTGGGGAGTAAATGGTGGGGTAGAGGGAGCAATTTCAGCTCCGAAACGCAACCCTCAACCCTTCCAAAACCTGTGATAAACTCAAAAATATAACCTTCCCGCATATAAGTAAGGAATAGGATGACAGTTATGACATACCATTTTAATAAACTGTATGCGCCATCACTGCTTTCTAATGCAATTATTCCACGCTCATGAACGTGATTTAAAGGACCTGTGTAAGCTCCCTTCAAATAACGTGTTGAGGTTATAAAAAAATAAAAAAATAAAACAACGAACAGTAGCTTTAGTAGCATAGCAGCTCCTGAAATTAGTAGCTCCTCCCCACTTCAAAGTATGTTTCACTACACTATGTATACTCATTTTAAAAAGTTCTTTTCCTGGCCTCTCCAAGTCTAATCGTGTTTACCTGATCTACTCAGAATTAGATTAGACATCAACCATCAACACGTCATTTTAAAGGAGAGAATATGGGCTTTTTTTTTTTCTCGTGGTGTAACTATTCCTATTCTCGTCTGCCCGTAGCTTCTCGGTTTTTTCTGCGATCTTTCTTCGCTCGGTCAAGTAGTTTGTGAAAAATGCTGACCTTTCTATGCTTTTAGGCGAACAAGACGTGAGTGAAATCGCCTGCTTTCTACATGCCTGGCTTCTACACAGCTCCCTAATAACCTTGTTTATTAAGGGGGATATTTGATTTTCTGCAACGGAAAAGGTTTTGTTGCAGTTCTGCCGGCTGGATGTGAATAGAATTCTCCGACCGGAGAAAAGGGAAGAAATAAAAGAACCGGTAAGTAAGCTTTGCGCACGACTGGTCGCGTAGCACTTCGCAGCTGTTTACCGTAGCGTAGTTTTACGATGTTAATGCCCAGACAGTTGGACAGGAAAATTAAATTGAGGGAGGAAGAAAAAAAAAAAGCCGGGTTTCTTTTTCTAAGGCGGTACAACTGAAAGCCTAAGAGCAATTGATATCCTGGAGAAAGCACTGGGCTGGCAGAATTTCTCTAACCGAGTTAACGTCAAAAAAGACGGATTACTTCAGGTGGTTTCGGAAGACCACAGTCTCCTGAAAGCCGAGCGCAAAATATGAATTAACTTGCACGGACAGGGGAAGCCCGAGTTCTGTTACACAGTGAATATTTAAAATATTTTTATAGACTACAGAACATTTCAAAAGGACAGACGAGCAAAAAAAAATAGATGTGCCAAGCTTCCTCCCGTATTCGAACGTTCCGCGCTGAAGCTACGACGCTAACGCAGCTAACGAGTAACAGACGAATATCTCACCCTACCCCCCCCCCCCCCCCCCCCCCCCCATTACACATGTTCAAATCTTTATATTCTTGTTACATAAGTAAGGAATAAAAACGATATTTACAGCTGTTACAGAACACCGACACTGGAGACTCGTCCCATGAATGCGAAACATAAATAATATCTAAAATAACTGAGCTTTTTAATCCATTTGTCAAGGATAGCGCTTTCGTGCCACAGCTCGCACGGTGACGAGTCGCATGTGCTCGTGTTTGTTCGATTCTTTTATTCAAACTCTGGAGTCTAGCTTTAAAATACACAGAATGGGAGTTGTTAACTGACTCATTTTTTTTTAGAGTGAGGTTTTGACACATAACTGTATTATGTTATATGTATTTGGTTTTATTATAGCTGGACGTTGGTTTTTTTTTTTTTATATATATATATACACCCGCTGTATAAACGTGTGTATGAATGGAAACGCAAAAAAAAAAAAGGACTCTAGAGAGAGAGGGAGTAGTCTTGATGTACTTTAACAACTGGAAATGTAACAGCTTTGGATAGCCTCTGCGTCTCATCTCCTTACTTTACATTTCTACTCTGGCTTTTTTCTGCTCTAAACTGTTTGTACTGCTGAAGCAATTTACTTTGGCTGATTGATGGTGCCGAGATGCCGTACGCTCATCCTGCTCCGCGAGCTCGCACAATGCGGTTAAAGAGAAAAGTGACTCTGCTATCTGAATGCAGGCCGAGCCATGGGACGGATGATGTGTCTGGACTACGCGATTTATTTCTCTCTTTATACTAATCTGCACCGTGTTATTATACAGCACCATGGGTTACATTCTTTGCCCGAAGTCCGGAGCAACGGAATTTAAAGACACGTTTACCCTTTTACGCACAGATCCAAAAGTTCAGCTTATTTCCTCTTAAATATGTCCATAAAGTGCATGTATTTCTATTCAAGCTCCAGCACACTAAACAAGAATGGTAGGTTTTACCTTCAGTGGTCAGGAATGAGATTTTTGGCGGTACTTTACTGTGACTCGGTAAATCACGAGAGAAGCAGATCAACAGGCCGAGGATGACGCTCGACATGACGCTACCGCCAGCATGCTTCACCGTAGACATGGCGATGAGCAACGCTGGGTTCAATTTTGGTCTCGTCAGACTAGAGCACCGTCATGTCTTCTGGCGGACTCCAAAGAGAATTTCATGACACTTACATCTCTTCCGCGAAGTCCAGGTTTGTGAAGCGTCCAGTTGTCATATGAACTTCTCCCAGATGAGCTGTGGATCTCTCCAGCTCCTTCAGAGTTACCCTTGGGCTCTTGGTTGTTTCCCTGACACGCTATTTTACCCAGTCACTCATTTCTGGTCGACTCTCCTCTAGGCAGAGTTATACACTTTCCATTTTTTAATAACGGATGTAATACTGCTATAAACCATACGGTGCTTGATACTTTTCCAGGACTTTGTCCTGGACTAATTTTGATAACTCCTTGTTCTTCACGTCGCCGTTTGTTTGGCTTTGATCTCTAACAAACTCTGGGGTCTTCCAGAAACAGATGTACTTATAGTGAGATCTCGTGACACTAAGTGCACACAGGTCTACTCCATTCAACTACTTGTGTCACTTCTGATGACAACTGGTTTTTATTTGCTAGTAATTTTGCTAACTGTACTGACCCCCCTACCTGACTTTCAATTTCACGACATAAAATCCCAATTGAGTCCATTTCAATTTGTAAAAATACAAAAGTTCACGAGGAGCAAATATTTACGCAAGGAACCGTAGAATGCCAGCAGGTTTCGTTCCATTCTGTCGTGAGTAAAAGACAAAAATAAAGCCGTTCACAACTGGCTGGTCTATCTTCGCCACTGGTGTCACAGTCGATTTCAAGCGTCCTATTTTAAGTCACACCGCTCGACTACTTAATGACATATTTATAATATAATGACATGGAGCAGACGTGAGAACGCACGGTTTGCTGTCTCACGCCTTCCGTTGCGTTTACACGCCGAGCATGACGGCATGGGTTGCTTCGTTACCGTGCTCGGCTGACGGAGTGGCGCCGTTAATTAGAACGCCGGGGCGATATTTGAATTGTTAAGGCAAGACAGCGTGCCACCTTGAGGCAGGATTAGCCTCAAACGCTAATCTCAATGGCTGTTAGGGAGAATAATGGCTCCAATTATACGCGTTAGGTCAGTGAGAAGACGTTTTTTACTGTGTCTCGAGTTCTGACAGTGGTTAAAATTAAGAGATTCAACTACGACAACAATGTTATGGTTAAAAATCCAATCACTGTTTCACTCCATTTTCCTGACGAACCACTTCCTGTAAACAAAGGACAAGTTCATAAACGACATCAATTTCCACACTCTGTAATGAGGCGTGTAATGCAAAAGCCACTAATGAGAAACTTTGGCCCTAAGTGAGAGATAATACAGATACTTGCAATTAAATCACTAAAACAAGAGCCATTTCAGATCTAATTAGCGATGAGAACCAGGAAATTAGAGGTTACAAATACGGTCTCGCATAAATCAGAGCCTAAAATCTAATAAAGCCAATGGAGCAGCTGTCGCATTGAATGCGTCACCTAGAGTGTTATCTAATTGTGACCACACACTAATGTGTGTGCGTGTGTGTGTGTACGGTTCCCTGTGAAGGATGGCATCCCATCCTCGATGTATTCCCGCCTCCACTGTTCCCGTGATAGACTCCGGATCCACCGCAACTCTGACCAGGATAAAGTGGCTGCTTAAGAATCAATCAGTGGCATACTAGTGGACAGAACATCTGAGAACCCTCACACACTGACGTCCTGTTGCAATTTCATCAAATGTCTTATTGTCCTGAGGGTATAAATACTTTTGCACCCCGACCTCACTGGCAACATTTCTTCAGAATGAAAATCTCTCACAGACTTAAATTAGACAGCATGTGACTCCAATTCTGACTTCATTCTCATGCAGTCTTTTCACCTTAAATACCGTAGATTAGTGGGAACATGAATAACATGGCTCTTGTCTCGTCCTTCCAGCGCTGAGACTTCGGTGCACATCTGAACACAACAAAACGTTTTCAACGGCAGAAAATACACACTCTGCCAGGAAGAAAGCTTTCGAGACTGCACTCTACTTCACTTTGCCAAGCACGTGGCCCACACAGGAAGGTGAACAAGCTGTAATGAGAGGGACTCTAATGAGGACCGACGTGCTGTTACACCTCACACTGCGGCAGCTGTCCCTCGGGTGACGTGTCCCCTTATTAGAGAACGAAATGTCACAGAGCTCTGGAGGATATAAACACAGGCACTGACGGGTTTTCTTGCTCCTCGCCCCAGTATAAATCAGCGTCACTTTTATTCACCGGTGCCTGGAATTTGTCTTAGCGTCAATGACTCAGCTTATCATAAAAAATATATATAAATTAATTAATTAATTAAGTATATGTTATAGTATACAAGTGGAGTATAAGTGCATCACCAAGTGACTGACACTGGAGACTCCTTCCATGAAAATCTAATTGTAGAAAACATCACACTATCAATGATGACACGTTTTTCTTCATTACATAATTATTATTGACAAATATTAGTTGTCTTGGATTATGTGGCGCATCAGCTATACAAGCCCCCATCAACGGGCTGTTGCTATAGAAACAATACCATATTAGAAGAGCGCATTAATATAAAGCTGTGATTTGAGTTGCAGTCTGAACTAATGTTAGACCTGCTCAGTGGCGCTGTGGTAGAAGTAAGGAATAAGGAATACCGTGTCATTCGGTTGCAGGGAAATAAATCAACAACGGTCGAGTTTTACGGTGAAGGAGCGTTAAAGCGGCCCAAAGTCAATTGTTTTCTTTTTAACGGCACAAGAAACCCTTCAAGGTTTACGTAGAACCCCTCGACAGGACGTATAGTTAAGGGTATAGTCTAGTATAGTTTGTATAGTTACTTTTTTTGAAGGCTAAGAACCCTTAATTATACGAAGGACACCTTGAAGAAGTTTCTTCGTTGTAAAGTGTATCATCAACTGGCGCATCAAAAACTTTACTCAGTGTCTAGTGTGAGTAAACAAAGACATGCGAGGATATGAAAAGTAAGTGACGGGCAACCTTGGCAGCTAGTGTACAGTACATCTGTCTAGATATTCCTTAGTATTCATGCAGTATAAATGAATAAATGTTTTCTTTCATAAGGAAATGGATAGGGACAGGATTTATGAAGTGTATCAGTCTGACTGAGGAGAGAAACTGTATATGAACCATCTTCTGTACGTTATCTCATCAGGCACCAAGATTATATATATATTATATATATATATATACACACACACACACACACACACATGTTGATGTAGACAGAAAGCCATTTCTGAGTCCAGCTACTTTTACTCAGCTCTGTTTGTGAAACTTTTCGTGGACATCTTGTTGCCTAATGAAGAAGGGAAACCGACGGGTTCTCCTTTTAGTCAGGAGTTGAAGATTCAAATATGTATAGCTTTCCATACAAGTAATGTCTCCAAGACAGAAAATATGGCGTCATGCACATGGTTCTGCACTGTAGTACGGTATGTATTATATGATTGTAGCTACTAAAGATGAATGAATTACTGAATGTAATTGAGTCAGGGCAGCTTTAGTGCATGGCAGCTGTACGTACCTGAGCTTGGGTTACGGTCTCCGTGGAGCATTCCTACCACGTCCTATCATGTGGCTTTCCTCCAGGTTTCATCCCACCTGTTCAGAAGACTGGGTGCAAGGCAGGAGTGCGACGTCCATCCATCGAATGGATCGGACACAGAGATTTGACACACAGGGGCAATTCAGCATTACACCCATCAGTATATTTTAGAAGGTGTGAGGAGACCTGAGAACCTAGAGAAACCCCTCCTCGGCAAGTGAATCGAAACCTAGACCAAGGAGTTCTGAGGCGGTAACTCGACCTGACGCACCACCATGCCACCCACACTGTAAAATATGACCCGGTAATGATTTGTTTATACTTTAACAGCTCGTAATTTGGAACAATATTCTAGTGTAGTAGGATGGGATGGAGTGGGCAGCTCTACTCCTTTGAGAAAGAAAAGCTGTTTCTCCAAGACACTCATTCAGGGGGGGGGCAATCCGGGAGAAAATACTGTAAATACAAGAGGAAATGATTACGATCCTTTCAGGGAAGCTGAAAGTCAGCTTTTCTAAAATGCCCCCGAAAAGAAAACAAAGCCAGTAAAGCTTAGGTGTCCAACAGAAAATAGACTGAATGACAGAAAAACAAATCCAAATCCAGTAGGGGGGAAAAAAAAAGAAGAAGAAAAAAAAAAAAAACGGTTACGCTTTGTTGCTTAAATTGCATTTACATAATGTGAAATTTCCTATTGAGGCAATTAATTGAACCATTATTTGACAAGCAGCTGATTAAGCTTGGTCAACATTCAAAAGAATATGCCAGGGCCATTATCCACTGTTTTGACTAATTATAGAGATAAATGAAATTCATTTATTTCATTCATTTCGCTTTTCCAATTGACCGAATAATCAGAGACGCTTTTGTTTTGTTCTCTGCCTTTTACAGAGATAGCAAGTAATTGCTAATCTGTAATAGGGACAAGACACACGCATGTGGCTCCTCTCGCTCCGTTACTCATTCCTAAAAACATTTCTTTCATATTAACAAGCATTAAGTTGTTGCCATCTTCTCTCAGAAAACTGGCTTGGTTGCCAGAACCATTGTGGTTGGACTCGGGGAAGGAAGAGAAGGGTTTATTGAAGGAGGAAGTGAGAATAATAGCACCTGCCACAGCGACAGGAAATGTGCCATGCACCCATTATGACACAAAGAGAAGAAATACAGCTTTAATATACTCCCCTTCAATGTAATCAAATTTCCTTTAATAAAAGAAAGACGGAGCTGGGGGTATTTATGGCTGGCGTGGTGGGGGAATATAAAATCACGCATCTGCCGAGCCTCATGGATGTGACGGGCTGCCATGGATCTGCAGCGTGGTAGATTAGACCTTTGTAGTTTAAATACAATAAATAACTGAGCGTGAACGTTAGCATTAGCATTTGTGGGAGGAGTCTCCAGCATCAGCTCTGTAATTTGACCTTTTCCAACATGGGAAAGTTTTTAGGCTGGAGAGAGGTACAGTTTCTTGGCGACATGACAACTAGTAGTATTTAAAGTATATACAATGCGACGTATACAATATAACGTACGCATTTATGCAATACCAAGACCTAACTCGTTTTCCAGATGTTCCACAATATTATATTTACCTGTAAGTTTAAAATAAATGTCTTAAGTTACAGCTGTTGCACCGCTACCCCGGAACTGACCAACCGTTGTTTCATGTGGGAAAATGTGGTTTTGCTATCTTGCGCATACAGTCCCCTCCAAAACTATTGGAACGGCAATGCCGATTAAATTGTTTACGCTATATACCAAAGACATTTAGGTTTGAGATCATAAGATGGATATGAGACACGTGTTTGGGATTTCAGCTTTTACTTCCTTGTATTTACACCAACATGTGTTAAACAACATAAAACATAGAACTTTTTGTATCAGACCACCTGATTTTTAGGCAAGCAAAAGTATAGGAACAGATAAGTCATGAAGTAAATAACACTTAATATTTGGTTGTAAAAACCCTTGCTTGGAATAACTGCATCAAGCCTGTGACTCAGTGGGGGGGGGGGGGGGGGGGGGGGGGTCTCCCTTCAGTCTCCTCTTCAGGAAGTGAAATGCTGCTCAATTGGGTGAAGGTCTGGTGATTGACTCGGCCAGTCTAAAACCTTCCCCTTGTTCCCCCCTGCTAAAGTCCTTTGTTGAGATGGCAGTACACTTTGGATCGTCGTCTTGCTGCATGATGAAGTTCCTCCTGATTGATTTGGATGTATTTCTCCGAAAACTGGCAGACAGAATGTTCCTGTACACTTCTGAATTCATTCTGCTGCTACCATCATGAGTTCCATCATCAATAAAGATTACTGAGCCTGTTCCAGAAGGAGCCATGCGAGCCCAAGCCATGATACTACCTCCACCGTGTTTCACAGATGAGCTTGTATGTTTTGGATCATGAGCAGACCCTTTCTTTCTCGGTAGAGGTTCATCTTGGTTCCAGAACTTTTGTGGCTCATCTCTGTATTTCTTTGCAAATTCCAATCTGGCTTTCTGATTCTTGCTGCTGATGAGTGGTTTGAATCTTGCGGTATGTCCTCTACATTTCTGCTCTTGAAGTCTTCTTTGAACAGTGCATTGTGATACCTTTACCCCTGCCCTATGGAGGTTGTTGGTGAGGTCACTGACTGCTGTTTTGGGGTTTTTCTTCCCAGCTCACACAATGTTTGTCATCAGCTGTTCGCCTTGGCCGAATCATTCGGGGTGTGTTGCTCAAATCCACCAGTGGCTTCTTTCTTTTGCAGGACATTCCATATTGTCGTACTGTCCATGCCCAATGTTTCTGTGCAATGCCTCGGATCGATTTTGCTTTCTTTTTTCAGCTTCAAAGTGGCTTGCTTTTCTCCCATAGGCAGCTCTCTGATCTTCATGTTGGCTTATCCTTTTTAACAACGAATGCACTTTTCAAAGGTGAAACTGAAGGCTAAAACGAGTAAGAGTAGACGTTCAGAGCTATCTATTCTTTAAACAATCAATCTATGAGGACACACCTGGGTAACAAGAAACACCTGTCAGTCACATGATACAAAATATTTCTGCCGGGTGGTCCGATACAAAATGCGCTATGCTCTATGCCGTTTAACACATCTACATATAAACACCAGGTAATAAAAGCTGAAATTCTAAACTCTCTTCTCGTCTTCAGCTTTTGGACTCAAACCCAAAAGCCTTCAACAGACAGCAAAAATATGAATCGGCCTTGCCAAAATCTTTACAAAATTCTGTCCTTCTTACAGAAATATATGCAGCACATTATAAAAAAATATGTTCAGTGTTTAGCCTTGGGAGTTAAAAAATAAATAAATAAATAAATATTCAGTTTTTCACTAGTATGTGGACAATAGTGGTGTCATTACATGGCCTGAGGCCATGATCATCATATAAAATGTAATATATTGGCACTGTAGACACAGCTTCCCGTCCTTCCCTTTCCCCTGCTGCCTCACTAAAGCCGGTTCTGTTATTGATGGCACCACTCACAGCATTTGTCTAAATGCTCTAAAGTGTCAGGGACTGTTATTACAGAAACGGCTGCACCCATTTCCGCAAGACCGGGAAAGGCCGTGTGCTTCACCCTGGAATTCTCCCTCCATCAGCCACGGATCGCAGCCGTCTCATCAGGTGAATTAATCCTGGCTTCCTGTCATAATATTGGATTTATGAGCTGTGATCTAATCATAACCCCTGCCCAAGGTCTCCTCTCCTCTCCTGGCTAAAATGGGACCATGAGATCGATGGGCGAGTTAAAGAAGAGAAAACAACAGGAACAATAGCAAAGACAATAAGCATCACCCAAAGTAAAAGAAGTAGTGCTGGTTTCACCTGAAGCAGGGACGGGGAAAATTCCATGCGCTTTATATCTGACCAGGAAATGTGAAAGTCCAGGAAACGTGACGGCCACTTCGGGAACGTAACTCGTCCTGGCCGTCATCGCTGAATACGAGGTGATTCATATTCGAAAGACTTTTAATAACGCTTACTTTATTTTGCTTTGAAACGGCCTGATATGACGCACCGTTTTGCATTATATACATCACGAGTACATAGCATTTGGGTACAATCTGAGGAGACGTGTTACAAAGCTTTATAACTTGCAGAACATTACAGCACAGCGCATAGCCTGTGCTAACGTGAATGTTATAAACCGTCATGACCTTACGAACAGATTATAATGCGTCCCGTAACCTGATATCATACGGCAAGTCATATACCCGTGCTTTATAAAGAGTTATGCATGTAAATATGATAATATACTCATAAGAATTTATAAGGTAACATGTGTGCTACATAATATGTTATAAATGTATTTATAATGCATTATGTATAGAGTACTCATAAGATGGCATGCAGAAACGTGTGACGGAAAGCGTGATTTGTTTCTTTTTTCACCGTCTCTATTAAATGAAGCGCGGCTGAGACGACGTCATCAGCCCGCCTTCGTCATGACACCCATTAGTCTCTGACATGGGCAACGAGGAAGCACAGCCAAAGATAAAAAAAAAAATAACGATGCAAAAAAAAAAAAAAAAAAAAACTCATGTAGATCAGTTTAGATCTTCGAGGCTCCCTTGAGTAAATTCATCCGTATCTAAACACTCACTCGACAGATTATGAGCGGGTTTTATAACCAGCATGCGAACGTATTGCTCGCGTAGAGGGCATTTCACAGACTAACAACTTTCATCATCAAGACAGAGAAGAGTTTCTCGCGGCTTGTCAAGCAGAGTACTTGAAGCCTGGGCTCAAGATGGGAAAACAAAACAAGATCCTCTGGGGAGATCAATGCGCCTCGGTTTGTCACATCCCAGATGGTGTGTAAGTCGTGCAGACGGAGCGTGCTCGAGAAAAGCTGTCAAAACGAATACGGGTACATCTCTGAGGTCTGTGTGACAGGCAGCCGATGGCAAATAGGAACCGCGACTAGAGCGTATTTAATATTACGGGAGAAGGAAATCGAGTCTGGTCCCAGCAGATATCATCCAAAGTGCAAATAAGCACGAATCGACTCTGTTGCTCATTCGCAGTTCGTTACCTCGACTCGCGTGAGTGACGTGACGAGACCCCGGCCCGCGCTCTCGTTCGCAATCTTGCTGATTTGCCATTAGGTGTCACGAGCGCCACGGAACTTCCATTTGCATACAGGCCTCACACCCCCAAATCGATGCTTTAATTATGAAATGAAACGCATTCAAGCACCGAGCGGCTCCTACGCCCATTAATTATCGAACTAAGCACATTAAAGCAGCTGAGGGACGGCCGGAAAAGATTACAATTTACCCAGGGCGATCGTAAAGCAGCCACAAGCTGTGTCATTAAACCCGCCGGGCTGGAGAGCGATGTTTTCGTGCTTAGTGGCTGAATAAGAGATGCACTACAGTGATTTTCTGCGATTTCTCGAATGAACGAACGATGGATCTCTGTGGAAGTGGGTTAGCATAGATGTTGGGGCTGATTGGGTATAGTGCTCAAAAGCAGCGCACATCACCTACACGAGTCATTCATGGCAGCTAACGTTAACCTACATTAACATTTACGAACATTTATCCTAGAGCCGTCACTATTGTTTTCTCCAAATTTGGCGCAGTTAACATTGCATCCAAGTTAAATGATACAGAGCTTTTGAAATAACTGTTTATTTTTTTTAAATGGCGTTTTTAAGGACTGATGTACGTTTGAAAACCATTACATTACCAGGGTTTGGTTGTCTGGTGATGTTTGGGGTCTTTAAAAAAAAAAAATGAAGTTATTTTAAAATTGTTTACGACCATTATCCTTACAATATTTGTGAAAGAAAGCTGGCAACACTTATTATACTTACAGTCAAAAGTCTTTACATTTAACCAAATAACGTGTTTGAGATTTAATGGAAATAAATGCCTTTTTACGTTCATTTAGCTCAAAGGTACGCCGCTAAAACACTTAGGTGCTGCGCCTAAGCCTTTCTATGCTAAGGAAAACCCTGATTACAACGACTGGCTTACAGTTACAACTGTCTTTTAAATATTTCTCATATACATATATATTTTTTTTACACTGTAATGAGTTATGTATATTTCTGAGAAAGTGTCAGCTTAATTGACGGCAGCATGCAGAGATGGATACAGAAGAAGTGCTTGTGTCTCATTTAGAGAGCTTAGGCTTCAAAATAAACGAGATGAAAAGTCGCCTGATGCCCACGCAAGAGATTATCTACCTAGGTCTCCGGCTGAACTCAGTCCTGCATCAGGCGTCCGTGTCAGCGGAGCGCATCGGTTCAATTCATGGCTGTTTATCCCTTTTTCGGAAAGGGAGGAAGGTCCCTTTCGGCGTTTGCGCCTTCTGGGGCTGATGGCCTTTGACGGTCTCGGTCGTTCCATTGGGACGGTTGCGAATGAGAGCGTTTCAGCGCTGGATGGAAGAGGAAGAGGTTCGGCCAGGCTGCCGTAGATCTCGTCGCACCGCACGGAAGAACACTCGTCGCCCTCCGTTCTCTCTGGCGCCTACGACAGTGCGCCTACGGGTGTGTTTTTCAACTGCAATGATTCAAGTCGCTCGAGGTTTAAAGTCAGAGTTGGGTGCGGGGTTAGCATTCAGACATTTTTAAGTCTTTATTTGGATATGATTAAGTGAAATCCAACCATAATACCCCTTGAAGAAAAAATCACCAATCTACCTACTGGCATGTTTTTGGGAAGAACCCGGAAGAAACCCGACGAGAGATGGGGGAAAAGATGCGAAATTCCGACACAAACCTGGACCTGTGACTGAGGCAGCAGAGCTACTCACTGCCCTAATTCACAATCATACTTGAGTAAAGTACAGATTCTCTAAAATGGTATTAAATACAACGCAGTGGACTAGCATCGTATCTAGGTTGTATTCCCAAGCTCACATCCAGTCATCCCGGGATAGGCTCTGGATCCACCACCACCCTGACCAGGATGAAGAGCGGGGTGAAACAGAAAGAACGAATGATATCTAAATATAAAAACAAAGTAGATTTATACTTCATTTTGTGTAGTTGGGAAACTCTCAACCCAAACTTGATCTAGCTTCACTTTTTCTTATTGTTTATTCCCTAAAGCTAGTGGCGTCACCTACAATGCTCTGGGATGAATCAGAAATAAAAATACAGCGTGAGACAGAAACTGCCGAGACCCTGAAGACTCGTCTCTTTAATGTCATGCTGGTGTTCTCTGGGAGTTTGGGACTGCCTGTTTCTTTGAGCGAGAGAAATGAAAAGCAGAAGTTAAGGAATGGTGCTTGGAGATGAAGGAAAGCCATCGTGCTCATGCATAAATCATACCATCTGAGGAGTAAACACTGTGGGCATCAGCCCAGAGGAGAAAAGCTCGAGCTGGAGAACCAGAAATGACAGACAGGTTCTCGTCCCTGATCTCTCTCTCGGGTCAGGACTCGCTGTTGTTCACTGAACTTTCAGAAGCACAAACACAAGCACTTGGTTTCTTCAGGACTGAAACAGGAGGTAGAGTTTTCTGTCCCAGGAGGTCACTCGCTCGTCTCATCTACCTGCAGTCGAACAAGGAGCTCTAGAGCCGTAACAATCAAACATGCCTGATCCTATCAAGCTGTCGCCTCTGAGACAGCGGAGTCCTAATTGAGAGATTTTCAAAGCCTCTCAGTGTCAGGAAGGGCCCAGAGGATCCTAATGAAGTGTCACATCAGATATACACACTGAAGATTATCAGCAAAGACCACTATAATCCCTATGGAGCTGGAAGGGGTGGGGAACACGTCTAATGATAATGGGACAAGGACCAGCAGAGATCACTTTGAGACGGCAACACGCTGTACTGTGACAAAGTTTACGGTCCTCGTAGGGGAAACTTCGTAGTCGGAAGATTGCTCAAATCTTGGGCTTGCCAAAGATCCGGTCATAGATTTAAGAGAGGACTCGCTGAATAAACATAACGATCATTTATTTCAAAGCACTTTGGAGAGAAACCTCGAACAATTCACCAAGAATCGTAAGATGTGCTCCAGGTTGAGCGGCCATCACTTTATCTTACCATCACTGTTGCACCAATTAAGTGAGGCTCTTAACCCCTTTGACCCCTAGCAACAGTGGCCCTGGTCATACTGCATGTGTCAGTCAGCATAAATGTAAAAAGGTATCCAAAAACCTGACGTAGTTCTGCACATAACTATCACGAAAAAGTGGGCAAGAAACGCAGCAATGTTATCCCAAAGAGCACGAGGCTGATTCCATGACTACGGTGCCGTTTAGCCCTTTATTTGAGTATTTTTTGCAAGAATGAATCTAAGAAACCATGCATATCTCATATCAGTTAACAACATAACCTTCCTGACAGGCTGCATTTTGCTCTTAGATGAGTTTTTATGAATGAATAAATACGCAAAACGTAACTTAACGTCACGAGGACCTTACAGACATTCCAACGATTCACTTAAATCGAACCGCATTACTTCTATGTAAAATACTCCGTTACGATTGGCCGGCAAATATTTGTTATTTACGTATATCGAGCTGTCTCTAATGTAGACGTCAAATGTTCAACCTCAGCTGTAAATCGATGTAACCATGACAGCGAGTGTAAATAAAGGTTTGCGCTTAGCGGATGCCTGAACTTGATCACCTGTGGGGAAATAATAATAATAATAATAATAATAATAATACAGAAATTAATTATTTATAAGCTGTATATGGAACGATGTTTGTGTCACAAGGATTCGGGTTTGCATCTGAATTTTTACATTTATATCGAGCTTTGAGACTTTGAGGTTTTTAAATGACCAGCTGTACAAAATTCTATATGATAGAAATATTCGGCTACAGCTAGAACGCACGGGAGAGAGACATTCCGACGATTTCTTTTCATGTTCTGATTCAAATTCATTCAAATCCTCCGATTGGGTCATTCAGAACCTATGTATTTGGGTGTTTGGAACGAGGGGTAAAAATGACCCCTCTTCTGGAGTATTTAAAGCAACCGCGCAGGTTGGGCTCACAGTGTATAGTGAAATTAACCCATTGCGTGCTCGGTTATAGACCGAGCCATCACTGGGTTACAGAAATGAGTGTGTATACTTTATTTTCAATAAACAGCAGCGTTCACTGCCCCCCTTATTGTTTTATTCCAAGCCTCTCTGTTAGGCATGTCACATTTCCAAATAAAAATAGCTTTTCTAACCAACAAAAAGGTCACGGTGACATATCAGCTGAATTCATTCACGCTTTCAAACGCACCCTTTACTCTCAGCGGCTCTCCTCACAATAGACAAACAATTCTTCAGACACAAAAATGCTTACTGTTTCTGCCAGAATGACGCTCCCCCCCCTCCCCGAATTTGAATTAAACTGCCATGCAGGCTTGAAACAAAAGCCAGTAAAATGGCATTGATCGAATCTTCCATAAAAAGCTTGTGTCCATGCCCGGTCAAGTCTGCTCTCAGGGATCACTGAGTGGAATTAAACCAGCCAAGCTCATTGAAATTCAGTGCGCTTCCGTTCAACATTTTCTTCACCTTAATGAGCAGAGAGACCCGGGGAATCTTGTCAGAAAGTGTGTTTTAGCATAACGAAAACCAGTTTCGACTGGATTTACGTGATTGTGAATGCAGAAATCGAACGTCTAACTTTTCCCCCACCCTCAATGTGAAATTACAAAGTATAATAAAGATTAAGTGTGTGTGTGTGTGGGGGGGGGGGACATTTCAGGCAATAAATAAATAAATAAATAAATAAATAAATAAAGTTACAAAAAAAACCTGGTTGCATAAGTGTGCACATCCTTTTATAATTGGGTATGTGGCTGTGTTCAGAATGAACCAATCACATTCCAGCTCAAGTTCAAAAGTAATCATCATACAGCTCTCAATTAAATCATTCTGATTAACCCCAAATAAAATAAAAGATCAGCTGTTCCTGTAGGATTTTCTTCACATCGTCTTGGTTTCATCTGACTGCTGAAGCCATGGCCTGCAAAGAGCTTACAAAGCCTGTACAGGGTCTCGGTGTCAAAAGGAATTGATCAGGAGAGGGGTACAAAACAGTTCCAAAACCGTAGATGTACCATGGAACACCGGAAAGGCCATCATCAACAAGTAGAGGAAATGGAGCACCATAGTGGCATCACCAGGAACAGGACATCCGTCCAAAATTTACAAAAGGCCGAGACAAATACTTACCAGGGAGGCTGCCAAGAGACCAAAGGCAACATTAAAGGGGCTGCAGGAACATCCGACAAGTACTGATTACTCTTAGCTTGTAACAACAATCTCTCGTTCTTCACACGTCTGGGCTTTGGGGTAGGGTGGCTAGACAGGAGCCCTTTATCACAAAAACATCCAAGCTCAGATAAAATCACCCCAAACCATGTGTCAAAATGTGTTGTGGTCTGATGAGACCCATTCCAAAAGGTATAATAATGCCATAATTCCAAAAGGTTCACCATACCCACATCTTTCAGTATAACAGTGACCCAAAACAACAGGCAGACCACAGAACGGCAGACGGCCTCTATACTGCTGTTGTTTTTGTTTTGCTGTACTCAGCGTGTTGAACCGGATGTCGTGTTTTCAGGTGGTGTAATCAAACCTTTCGTGGAAAAGTGCTTCGGCACCGTACCCCCCCCCCCTTGAAATTCCTGCGGAACAAACACTGCAGATGGCAAATTTGATGTCCTTATCAGAAACTCTGAAGTATTTCCAAACCCCTGACACGCTCGCCCTTTGCCGGGCGGCGCCGTGATAACCGTCGGCTAGATCGAGAGTGAACCGAGGGGCAGCGTATATTTTTCGCCCGAAAATTCTCGGCGCGTCCCTACAACCTTCTCCCACACTCTCAACAAACACACGACCGCTGCTAGCACTGGCTGAATACTTAACGAGCCAGACTGCTGAGCCTTTCATCCTGCTTTAATATTTGAAAATTGAGCTGAATAATTGTAACTCTGGTGTCAAACTCTCTGCAGGTTCTGGGATAAACCGTTCCCAGTGCGTTGCGTGCTGGTTTGACAGGTTTGGACACTCAAACGGGCCTTTTCAATTATCCGCGGAGTTCGCAGAAACGAAGCGTCGGAGAACCGCGCATTAATGACGGGGAGAGGGAGAGAGACGTGGGACAAGCGTGGGTACGCACGGGCCGGTCGATCTCATCCGCTCTCTGCTCAATCTGACGCTTAAAATCCATCACAGGCCTTAATCCGGTTTATCCCAGTGAGACACTAATGCCGAATCTAATCTGTCCCTTGATTGTTCACTGACCTTGAACTCACAGTGTAACATGGTTAGATGGAAACCGTCGCACAGAGACGGCGTGCGCGATCTGATACCATCCACAACATAACTGATGAAACTAAATTAGAGGGAAATAACTGATTAGCGTTAATTCAATAGCGTTTTAATTAGAAGCGGTGTTTATAATGTTACAGGACACCTACGTACGCCCTTACTCACCGAGTAAGAAAGTAAGTAGGTCTGGAAGATAGTCGGTTGCTAAGTCAGTCAGTACAGAAGCAGGGAAGTCAGTGAGTCGGTACGCAAGCGTGTTAATAAGCAAGAAAGATACTAGGTCTGTCTGTAAGTTAGTCAGACGTTAAGTCGGTCGGTATGAAAGTTGAGGAGTCGGTCATTCAGTAAGTCGGTAAATCGGTATGTAAGTGGGTAAGTCAGTCGGTCAACCAGTCAGTAAGTAGGTCAGTATGTAAGACATTCAGTCAGGAACTCAGTAAGCCAAGTAAGTCAGTAAATCGGTCTGAGAATGTGTCAGTCAGTAAGAAGCAAGTCAGTTAGTATATCAGCAAGCAAATGCGTATGTAATTCAGTCTGCCAGTAGGTTAGTAAGTGGGTAGGTAAGTTAACAAGTCAGTGAGTAATACGTTCATCAGTCAGTCAGAGTCAGTGATTATGCCTTTATGACTTATACAATCTGCCGAGCACTTAAGTCATAAGATTGCGTATGACTGTATAAGGTGAGATAGGATTAGATACACGAGATTGAAATAT
The DNA here is from genome assembly GCF_001660625.3 of Ictalurus punctatus. Taxonomy (NCBI): domain Eukaryota; kingdom Metazoa; phylum Chordata; class Actinopteri; order Siluriformes; family Ictaluridae; genus Ictalurus; species Ictalurus punctatus. The sequence goes on from NC_030431.2 coordinate 2,441,320, forward strand.
GTTCTCACTTCAAGGATTAAGCATTTCCTCAAAGTACCTGCTCCACTGACCTAGAATCAGCCGTATGTTGATCATTCGATCGGTCAGTGGACTAAAAGGAGGTCAGAGTGCTGTTACTGTCCATTAAATCTGTTCTTTTGCACTTGTGGTAAAAGATCACTCAGATTCCCTCCATTTTATTCCACAGTCAGGGCGTATCATTCCTAGTTAAGCTTATGAACCACGCTGTGGAATCAAGACTAGCCATAAATATTATGACCCTCTGTAGGAACATAAGTATGCGCGCACACACACGCACACGCACACGCACGGTCAGTGTGTAGGAGATATTTCAGGTTCTGTACGCCAATGAGACATTAATCTCTGACAGTTTGTATGCTGATGCCAGACGAATGGCCTCTTCTGCCATTATTAGAAGAACAAAGACCTACATCCTGTACAGCAAAGATAAAAACAGCGCCTGCCAACAGCGCCTGTCTCTGTCCATCTATCTGTCTCTCTCTCTCTCTCTCTGTGTACTGTAGTAGTGATGGATGGACTAACGGTTCTGCCCATGAAGGTGCCACTCCTTCACTGTCAGCTTTAATTAGCCTGAAAGCAGGTCAACACACCACAATGGATCACATCATGCGTTTGCTTTCCTCATGCCTATAAAACATGATTGGGGGAAGTGATTTAATTTTTTTTCATTTTCTAAAATGAGACAAATGAAGCAGGGGGAAAATATACAGAAGCAAGCTGTGCATAATGTTTTATCTAGGGCATTGAAAATAGGTTAATGACAGAATAACACTCTGAGTGCAACAATAATAAACCAGGCCGAGATATTTTATTATGGCTGTAAAAAGAAAAAAAAAAAGCTCTAGTTATGGCTAATAATTGCTTTGAATATTTGTGTTCATTAAAAAAAAAAAAAAAAAAAAAAAAAAAAAAATACTACATGACCCTGTTATAGGATGTAATTTACATTAATACACTAGGAAGATGGTTTTGTGCAAAATAACTCAATGAGGAAGAATCCAGTCTGATCACAAAGCTCAGGAATTCACAGTTAAGGGTCTTACTCAATATCATCACATGCAGGAGTGTGCTGCTAAAGGAAAATATTGAAGGATAGGGTGGTATAACGAAGCAAAGTTACTGTTAGTGTCCTATAACAGCATGTCCAGAAGGGTCCTTACTCCTTGTGTAACACGGCAAACTGCCAACAATTATTTAAAAAAAAAAAAAGTACATCGTACATTTGATCATTTTGTGGAATGTTTGTGAAACAGGTTAGCTCCTGTTATCACTTATGTGATAACTGTTATCACTTATGTGATAACTGCTAAACGGACTGCTGTCTGCTATAAACGGTCGTTCTTCCCCAGCCTCTCTTTTAATTTTTTTTTTTAACAAAAAAAAACAAAAAAAAAACACCTCTCGTCAGTTTTTCCTGAGAAATGGCAACCAACAATCAATACCTAAAGACCATCAATCGACACCTCCAGACCATCATTCGATATCAACACCTCCAGACCATCATTCGACACCTCCAGACCATCATTCGATATCAACACCTCCAGACCATCATTCGACACCTCCAGACCATCAACGAACACCTCCTGAACATCAATCGACACCTGATCATAAATCCACACCTCCTGATCATAAATCCACACCTCCAGACCATCAATCGCCACCTCCTGACCATTATTTGCACAACGCTGTATAAAAAAACTATTGTTAGTTATTGTTAGGACTTATATGTACTTAATGAAAAAATTATTTAGTTTTTTTAAACAGAAGGCATCCCAGAGATACCATTAGTTTCCACTAAAACCAATACAATTCCCATTATAACAATTAAAACCATCACAAACTCCATGAGGGTTTCCGTTAGAGTTGTTGTTTTTTTTTAATTTTTCTTCAGAAGGGTTGTTTCAATAGATACAGAGCTTTCGATTATGTAAATCCTCTGTTTAAAAAATGTGCGGGGGAGGAGCTTGTGGTCGTGGCAGAATTTGCATATTAAATGCTGATTGGCTGAAAATGAACGGCGAGTGACGCAGCTGAAACGCCTGGAGGCGCGAGGACTCCCTCGTTCAGAGAGAGAGAGAGAGAGGCGCGCGCTCACCGAAGTTAACGCCATTGAAAGGAAAGAAGAAGGGAAAAAAAACAAACTCGTATTTAAACGCGTCGTGTGTACTGAGCGTTTAACGGAGATCCACAGGTGCCACGCGCCCCGCTGCTGAGAGACAGGCGCTCTGCCGGTAAAGATGGCACGCGCATAGTGACAAGGTGCAGCGCATCGGGCAGGTAAACGCGCAGTTTCATCTCTATTCACTAATCAATAGCATCGAACTGCGGGGGAAAGAGGAAAATGTCATCGCTTTGCGTGCGCGCGCGTGCGTGCGTGCGTGTAAGACTAAAGAAGAAAAAGAGCTTCCTCTTAAACTGTTGCTCGCGCTTAGTGTTTGGTGCAGAGTGTGTTTGAAAGCATGAATCTAATTTTGCTGATCCAGAAACGGATCAGTGAAATAAAGCGTCTTAGTGTGCATTAACACTAGTGAGAGAGAGAGTGTGTGTGTGTGTGTGTGTGTGTTTTGTCGCTGTTCAGAACAGGTGCTGAACTCGGGTTGCACGTCAACTTCCTCAACTTAAGCAAAGTCAAAATGTTTGTTTTGGGTTTTATTTATTTGTGTTTGTTTTCAATGATTTATTTCAGAATAAGTCTGAAGGCGTTCAATTCCCACCCACCTACCTAGAGTTGAACTCTGTCATCGCTAAATACCGTGTTTTAACGTTTGCTGTGCAGGTTCCTAGACACTGCGAGTTGTACAAATCGATAAATTATGCAGTTTAATAAAAACACAAACAAAAACGTTGATGTCATTTATTAACGAAGCTCGCTGATCCATCTTCAGCAAGCACTGGGTCCTGGTCTGGGTTGTGGTGGATACCAGGGTCTATCCGGGGAACGCTGGAGACGAGACGGGTAAACTGCAAGGCATCATTCACGGGCGCATTTATCCAGACGTATCACGGTCCATGCACGGGGATGTTTTTGAGAGTTGGAAGGACACCGGAGAACCCGGAGGAAACCCACACGGACACGGGGAGAACTTGTGACAATCCACATGGACCAGGCCTCAGTGATCTTATCTGCAAAGGGCCGGTGTGGGTGCAGGTTTTCATTCCAACCGAGCAGGAGGCGCACCTGATTCCACCTGTTTAATCAGTTGATCTCGGCTTTCAATAGATTCAGGTGTGGCTGCTGCGTGGTTGGAATGAAAACCTGCACCCACACCGGCCCCTTTCCAGATACGATTACCCACCCCTGACATAGACAGTAACCTGAGCTGAGGATCAAACCAGAGACTCTGGAGCAGTGAGGCAGTAACACTACCTACTGTACCACCATGCCACCTTTAACAGACACAGTATTATAGTTCTGTACATTTCCAGTCCTTGAGGCTTGTTGTTCAGAAACTACACACTCTTATAAAAAAAGGTTCTTTAACAACTATTCAAAGAACTTTTAAAATGTTCTTAGCATCCTAATTAGAATCCTTTCCAAAAGGGAAAATAGGCTATTGTAGAGGTTTACAATCAATCAGATCAGTGCCCCTCTAATGCTTCTTCGGATATTACCTCTCACGTAGTGTGTAAAATAGCTGTTTGTGATTGTCAAAAGTGTACGAAGTTTCGAAGATCAACGTGCACGACCAGTGGAGTTATCGTCTCCCAAAAGAAAGAACCCGTTCTGAACGTCCTGAAACGAGTCGTCGGTAACTCAAGCCTTACTTCCCGCTCGAACCTACGTAGGTTTGCAGAATGCTCGCCTATGGTCTTGACTGGCTGACCCCGCCCTCAAACCCTGTAGCTGTGTACCATAAAACCGACAACCTCGTTACTGTTCATGATCACTGTGTATACAAGTGCTGAGGAAGCTGGAATTCAGATATGTTAATGGGCGTTTAATTTCTGACACGCGCTGTAAGACGTAGGCCAATCACAACAGACTGGGCCATCTGACCAATCAGAGCAGGGCAGGCTCTCAGAAAGCAGGGACATAGAGAGAGCAGATTCTTGATCGATGATTTGGGGGTGGGGGGTGGGGGGGGGGGGCATTTTAAAAGGTTCCCCCAGAGAGACAATCCACAGACTTTTAAGGTTCTAGATTTAAACTTTATTATGCCGTAACTATACTCTTAAAAGTAAAAGGTGCCTGAAATGGTTCTGTAAGCATAGTTATAAAGAATCACGGACGAAAAGCTTCAGAGGATTGAAGGGGATTGTTGACGATGCCAAAAATGGTTCCTCTACGTCATTGCTTTAAAGGAACACTGTTTCTGGAAGATAATGCAAAATGGTTAAACCCATACAGCAAAAAATTTATTCAATAAATAAAGCATGAAAGTGTGATGTAGCAAATATTTCAAGGTGTCCTTTTTATAAAAAAAATAAAAAATAAAAAATCCATATTAATTACATCATGCAAAATCTTCTAACATGTACAAGTGAGAGTCCATGTCATTAAATCTGGTCATGACTTTTGTTTTACAGAGTCAGTACAGTGGCGTTAGTCTCCCTGCACTTCACAGTCGAGTAATTTCTCTCTTCTAAAATGCTTATTGAACCTCATGAAAGGCATGTTTTTGAGCTGACGGGTTGGTCTCGTGTGTGTTAGACGAGGATTATAAAATTCTGTGCTTTTCCTGTGCATGTGCTTTTTTATTTTTTGTATTTTTTTAAAAGCAGGTGATCAATGTTTTTCACTGAACCTATAAAAACGCTTCAGCTCTGGTGTCACCTAAAGTGAGATATCAGTTTCACGGCAGTAAACAGGGAGAAGAAGAAAAAAGAAGAAGAAGAAAAAAAAAAAAAAAAGCAGTCAGAGGTAGAGAGAATCACTTAATTATCACTGCATAGAGATTTAAAAGCGTCGCCGAACCTCGGTTTAGAGGAAAGTGGAGAAAAATCCGAGCACCAAACTATAAGGCTGGATTCATCGAGACTTCTCACCCTGTTATTGTGTAATAACTTATTTAATGAGCGAAACGCTCTCTCTAGCCCACTCGTGTCACTATTCCGTCAGCCTCTGTTTCACTATGGTAACAAGGAACCGTTTGTGGCTGGTATACGCAGGCATTAGCAGGACTTTGTCGCTGGCGGCTCAGATGAATCAGCTAGGGAAAATAAATAAATAAATAAATAAATAAATAAATAAATGATAAAATCACTCCCGCTCACTTTTGGAATGAAATGAGCATTAAATCAGCTGAACAATACAGTCTGGATGCTTGTAATAATAATAATAATCCAAGGTTAGTCCGTTTAAGTTTAGGTTTGAGTGCTAATCGAGCGGCATTATAATGAAGCATTAAGTGCTGAAGAGGATCAGGAAAAGATGGAAATGAACTTCATTATTACATTAAAGATTTATTCAGTCAATATGCGAGAACTAGACCTAGGCAATAAACTGATGTTTTAATGTAAACGTAAATGTCTTTACACTCATTAAAAATAAATAAATAAATAAATAAATAAATAAATAAATAAATAAAAACGGGGTACTTGACCGTACCATTCCTGGTCGCTTGGATGGTACGCTGAAGCATACACCTGGAAACGTGCATGTAGTGTACCATTAAAGCTTTACCTGACCATCAGACCCATGCGCTTTTTGGAACATCCCATTCCACATTTATTCTTCTTTTGCTGTTATAAATTTGCTCCACTCTTCCGAGAAGGCTTTCCACTAGTTTTTGGAGCGCGAGTGTGGGGATGTGTGTTCGTTCAGCTACAGGTGCATTAGTGATGTCGGGCGAGGAGGTCTGGGGTGCGGTCGTCGTTCTAGTTGATCCCAAAGGTCTTGAGTGGGGTTGAGGTCAGGGCTCTGTGCAGGACACTCGAGTTCTTCCACTCCAACCTTCACACAGCATGTTTTCATGGAGCTCGCTTCTTAACACTACAGCATACAAAGATATTCTATACAATTGCGTCCTCAAACTTTTGCTACAGGAGTTGTTCAGCAAACCCACGTGTGTGTGTTAGGGAGGTACACTATACAATTTTTCAGGAGAAAGACACACAATAAAAACCTACAAAAGATAAGGGTACCATCCTAGTGACAAAGAAATGCACAGTTTAGTACCCTTTTTTTTTTTTTCCCTGAGAGTGTAGGGTGGTACCCTCAAGAAAATAGTGGTTTTGTATTATTCTTATTAAATTTCTAAAATATGATTACTAAATAATTATTTTAAAGAAGCAGGACGAAGTCTGAATAAAGGAAAAAATGATTACACTAAGAAAAAAAAAAAAAAAAAAGTCTCTTTACACATCCTTGTACATCACAAAGACCACAGCAGTCGCCTCTCTGTGCAGAGTGACGGGGTTTTGTTGTGCGACTGGAGCCGAGTCTAGAGGGAAGGACTTGGGGAATTTTTGGAGACTTGCAGCCGGATTAAAAAAAAAAAAAAGGGGGATGAGAAACACCTGAGTAAGGAACTAATCGGGTTTTTAAAAAAAATTAAATGAATGGACAGGCAGACTCTAATATATGAAATTGCATTTTAATTGGCATTTTGAAAAATCAATTGTTAGGAACCCATCCAATCATACCCCAAGTCCTATCTGTGATATATGTGTGTGTGTGTGTGTGTGTGTGTGTGTGTGTGTGTGTGTGTGTGTAAAAATAAGGCTTTGAAGAAGTACACTCTTTTTGGTTTAATCGAAAGGTTTGGAATTCCTTTGATGTCCAAAAAACAACCAAAAAAAAAAAAACCCCCACACACCACACACCTGAAAGATTCTCTGATGAAAAGATTGAGATTTTTTCCCCTTCTTCTCCAGGTTCATCGAGTGTTTTCAAAGACATTGTGTGTTTTCTGAAAACCCAGTTAGCTGAAGACTTCTACCAGGCCCTTCAACAAGAACTATAAAGTGTTTGATGAAGAGGAGAACAACTTGAGAACCGAAACCGTCGGTGTGTGGGGTTTTTTTTTTCTTTTCGTTTTTTTGGTGGAGATCACGGAGTTGAAAGCATGGCTAAAACCTTCTATAGACTGCAGCGCTTTTTAAGACAGGCCCAATTGCTGTTTCTTTTCTTGGGCGTGGCTTACATCATGGCAGGAAGTGTGCTGCTGCTCCAGCGTTCCAACGTGGCCTTGTTTCAAAAAGGAACCTATCCGCCCTTATCGTTAGCCTCCGTACCACTGCCCCCTAGAGCCCTGGAGGCACCCAGCGTTAGCTGGCACCACAGGAGACCTGGATCCGCAATAAATCAGGACGTGGAGAATAATCCGGATCGGTCAGGAAGTAGAGCGGCTCGAGAGCGCCTCGTATCTCGGAACGTGAAGATCAGGCATCTGAGGCGACACTGGATTAAGGGCCGGAGAACAGACTCGGCAGAACACAATCGGTCAAACAGGAACACCAGACATAAAGGTACGACCCGAATTGTGTTAAAACGTCCCATTTTGAAGGATTTTTAAACTCATTTCACGTTATTCTCTTAAGGAACCTACATCGGGTGCTTCGTAAATGACGACAAACAACACGCGCTTGGAGGAACAGTGCTGTACGACTTCCGAAAAATGACCAGCTCCTTATGTCAAGACACCTGCTCTGAAAGGTAAGCGCCGGAACGAAATACGCGACAAATCCGTGCTTGGTAACATTCTCTTAATAATTAAAATCATACTCAGAATCATGGGCAATTTACAATGAATTATAAGCACGGGTTATAAGCATGCGGTTTACCGCACAGCCTTTATGACTAATAAAATGTTCTATGCATAATTAAAAGCAACTAATATTTAAATCGTTATAAAAGCATTACAAGGGTCATCATCGAGTGCTTCAAGTAAAAAAAATCAATGATATGTGAAACTATTCCTTGTTATAAAGTGAGACACCATTAAAGCTGGCTTCGCAGTGTACGAGTTTTGGCAGGGACATCGTAGGACCGTCCTTTGCTCATACGTGTACATCGTCAGTCATAGAATGCGTAAAGTGACGTGCTCATCGTGACCAAGTTAGATAAAATAAAACGAATCTTTTACTCAAACCTGAACTAAGAGAGTGCCAGCACTGCTACGACACTCATCCAATAGGAGGACGGTATATAGACGGGAACCTAATTCCCGGGAAACAGCTACAGATGTAACAGTGGTGACGGCAAAAATTTAAAACAAAGATGCAAATGGACAGAAAATCACTTTTTTTTATTTATTTATTTTTTTTAAATTATTATTTGGTACGAGCCAAGCACAAGCTGATTGATGCCGTACACAGAACGTAGTAATTTTCTTTAATCTCAGGTCTGTCATTACAGGACCTACATAATAGCGCAGTCGGTTATAGAATTCATCTGCTGCAGTGATTTGTTCTAAAATATGAATTATTTATACTTCAGTTACTTCTAGAGCTTCATCAGGATCACAAGGAATCATTACCAACCTACACAGTATTATAAGCACAGTGGTGATGATGATTTACGGAAACGTAGGCTTCTTTTGGGGGGGGGGACGGGGGGGGACGGAGGAAGAAAGCAGGCAGTGTTGGTCAGCCGGCACAGGTGGCAGAATACAGAAACTGGGTGTTGGAGCTGTACCAGCGTTTGTGTGGATCTTTTATTTGCTGGATAAAACCCGTTCGGCACACTCGAAGGCTTCGATAGCCCAAAGCACACTTAAGAACATGCAGGCCGACTCGCGGGCAAAATTGCGGCAAAAGGTTAATACTCTTCTCAGAAATGCAACGTATTAGTCTTGGGCATACTTACGCCGCCTAATTACACCGTCTGCATCAACGCTCCCACTCAGAGCCACAAAAAGAAAAGAACCGTCATGCGGATGATGCATAATTAATACCGTTTAAACATAAAAGCTCATTGTCTCACAGAGCAGAGTTAAAACTTTCTCTGGTTCAGATGGTTGTAGATGAAGCAAGCTGTAGGCTTTTTTTTTTTTCCTCCCTTTTTAAAACAGTAGAATATATATTCTCAGTGATCCATTAGAGAGGGACATGGTTATCAAAGTGGAGTCTGAGATGTATGCCCACTGTGTTTAAATGACATGACTGCGATCGCTATCAATTACCATCATGGATGTTATGGTTATTATGTAGTTGTTACAGTCGTAAGTCTAATTGACTGGCCACTTGAGACAATGACGGGTTCATCCGAAACGCGATAATTAACAAAAAGAGCATAGATAATGTTGATTTTAACTACAGTTTTAATGAACCGAGGAAGTGCGGTTAATGTAATACACAGTGTTTCAAATGTACATCTGTGTGAGTGGAAAGGTCAGGGTTTAAAAAAAAATAAAAATAATAATAATTAATTGCTCGAAACCCTTCATGTTAATTTGTTAGAAAGCAACAGTAAGCAGTGTAGGGAAGACTAATGGCGTTGAGACGTGCTAGTGTGCAGCCCACTCGACAGTGCTACAGAGTACGATGAAAGCTCCCACGAGAATACCTTTCAAACCCAGGCTGTTGGAGATGTTGCTTTATAATGAACGTCTACTCTTGCGCCCAGCTGCCGTAACCGAAATGACAGAATTACAACCTGCAGAATTTGGTCGCAGAGTACTCGGGAGAATACGGCCTACGACCAACCCACTGTCCACATCACTTGCGTTTCTACACACGATTGTAAAATAGGCTATACTGAGCAGTATACCGAGTACGGTACGTCCACGTCTGCTGACACAACGGTCAAGAGTCTCTAGAGGTTACTCGGAATGGTGCGGAAAACAAAAAAACATCCAGCGAGTGGAAGTTCTGCCGCCGGAAACGCCACGTTGATGAGAGAAGTCCGAAGAGATCAGCCACATGGTGGTTTGAGCCGACAGGAAGGCTACTGTAACTCAAATGACCACTCTTTACAAGCACGGTGAGCGGAAAAGCATCTCCGAACGCACGGCGTCGAGGCGGGTGGTCAGTGAGGTCATTTACTTGTGGATAAAGGTTACGTTGCGTATCCAATAGCCTGATCCGACTTTTCCTTCTCGCAGTGGCTACCGGTTTGCTGGGCTGGAATATGGTACGGAGTGTCACTGTGGGAACCGGATCAGCGCCCCTCAGGCCCGTAACGAGGACTGCAACCTGAACTGCAGGGCTGAAAGGGACTCGCTGTGTGGAGGCGTGGCCAGACTGTCAGTCTACAAAGTGGAGGAGGGGCTTCCCGGCCACAGGAGATGTGAGTGTGCCCGGCTGAATAATCACTTATACAGTATAAAGGCGACTTTCCAGAACTACTCCCCATAAAATATAGAGAATATATTACGATTTGTTTGCGTAATATTTTTCCGTGGTGTAAATTATACTACAAGTTATACTATAAGTTATTGTGGGAACTACTTTCGTTAGAGAAAAGTCATTTCCTCAACTGGTTAAGTAAAAATTTTGAATGAATTTTATACAACTATTTTTATCCACTCTCTTGATGGGTGCCAATAATTCTGGAGATGACAGATGTATTCTCTGCACTCTGAAAAACATATGCAGACTCGAACACACACCGATACACTTGCCACACACACACACACACACACTGGAGGTTTTCTGATTTGATGTAGCAGCCAAACGTCTCTAGAATATCAAACATGCCTGCTGGTGCTTTCATGACTTCCTAGGAAATCGAATGTATGTGTATATGTGCGAAGATGCAGATTTATTTCACAGGAATATATCCCACAATATGTCCACCGTTTTCCTCTCTGTAGCCGTCTCTCGCACGTTTACACGCTTTGTTGCATTACACCTCTGTCCACATTTAATTGCTTTACTCTCCTAGCTTCTGAGCAACATCATTCGAGTACTAACCAAAAGAGATATGAAAAAGATATTAATATAGAAGAAATATAGAAATGCCATTAAGTGCAAATGCCTTCTGGACAAAATCCAGAAGACACAAACATTTAATTGCGTTGTTTCAGATCAAGTAGTGCGTGTTAACTCTCAGCAGCACCACTGTGCCAACAAGATTTAACAGGTGACTGAACAATTAATATGGCTTGCTAAACTCACAGCCAATGTAGCCTTATTTGAGGCCTTTCAAAGGGGCTTTCAAAAAATTAAAGAAAAGCACAGTGTTCTTATGAACGTCAAGTGTACCTCTGGATGGTGCACTGCAAATATCTCAGTTATTCCAATTGACTAATCTTTAGACACATTTCTGTGCGAGTGTTCGGTGCGGATTAAATTTTTTCCGCATGGGAGCATCATCAGACGAGAGTTATACGATTAAAGTCTGTGCATACAGGTTATTATTGAACATATTTTCTTCTTAAAATAAAAAGCATTTTCTCGTCATGTGTGAAACCTGACGCACCAAATACGTCTTAAATCTATTTTATGTTGTCTTTAAGGGTATGCACTAAAATGCGTACGAGTGTACAAATGTGCAAGAAACACACACGCAACAACAACAATCAAATTTGCACTATTAATGGTTTCTCCAATTCTCTCGCCCTCTCAGACAGAAATGTCCACTATCATGGCTGCTTTCACACCCCAAAGAACATCAGTGCTACTATCCTTCTCCATGCTGGCCAGCAGAACATGACCTCACAGCTGTGTGTGGAGACATGCACTGATCAGGTTGGAGCCCACATCCCCCTGAACTTGCTCACTTCAGCCTTTTAGTTCGCCTCCTTTGTACTTACTTCAAAAGAGGCCATCATCAATCAATAGCCCTTTGTGATTCAAGAGCCTCTTTTCCAGTTTTTTTTCTTTTTTGGCCAGAGAAGGCATAATGGAGCTTTAATGTGCAACAGATAATAGAGAGAGAGTCGTTAGTCTGTACTTTGCTTTTACAATCTGAATCCATGACGGTATGACTTTAGGATGTGACATTCTGGCCCGCTCAGGAGCTGCCTCTGGCTGTATTGAGGGGGCGGGACTGTCTCTGTGGCCACACCTCTACTTTTCTCCTAATGCAGCAGAACGTAGACGTGCAGCTGTGTGGGCGGAGCAAAGCTACAAACTACACCGACGACGCAGACTACTTACAGGTGTACAGCACACCTGTGCTAGGTGACGCATGCAGATACATCATTTTGAGATACTGACCTAATTTAGTTAATTATCGTCATGTATTTCTTTCATCTGGATGATATTCGGTTCTCATAAAGAGATAAATACATGGCAACCCCGGCACAGATTCATATCCAGTGCAAGTTCATATTCCCTGTGTTGCCAGAGTCCCGGTGTAGGGAGAGGATGTTTCTGCCCGAGAGCTCGTCCTCCATCACGGCGTTGTCCAGTTTTCCTGGAGCAGGTAACACTTGGCTGCGGCACCTCATTGAACTCGCTACGGGTTACTACACGGGCAGCTACTACTTTGATGGCTCTTTGTACAACAAAGGTGAGACCCTATTAATGTCATGAGATTAAATAAAAATGATTCAGTAATTTAAGGAATTTTCGATACAAATTTTGCAAATTAATTGGAAATTACCAAAAAATTTCTACATTTATTTTATTTCAATTACCTTTTTTTATTTTATTTTATTTTTTTTTAAACACTATTGTGGGTATAGGACGCAGTCAGACACGCCCTCTAAAACTTGACTGAAACACTTGATTGACGATGCATCACGGATATCCCGGAAGCTACTCGGACTACGGTTCCCAGCAGCCACTGCACCACACCATCATTGTCACATGACCACCTGAAGCCGAACCAGATCCTTGTTAACGAGCACGCTGTAGATCTAGCCACAGTATCGCGCGGCGCGAGTGGTCTTGCGTTTCTCTCCTTGCCGTCGTTTCTGTTCTGGTCTTCGTGTCATGTTTATTCCGCACCTTAGCGTTTTTTGCCTCGTGTTCATAGCTTCTTGCGTTGGTTAATCTGCACTTGCATCCTTCTCCGCCTCCGAACCCTGTCGGTTCGTCATTCAGAAACAGCTACTTGTATACTTAATTCTTGTCCCGTTAATGTTGCCAAAGTTTCTGAAAGCCTCTTCTGAAAATATTTTCTACCTTGTTAGGCTTTAAGGGAGAGAAGGATTACTGGCGAAGTGGGAGAACTATCTGTGTAAAGACGCATGAGAGCGGGCAGAAGGAGATCAAGAAGTTCGAGTCAGCCATCCTGTTAATTCGGAACCCGTACCACTGCCTTGTCGCGGAGTTCAATCGCAAGAATGCTGGGCACCTGGGCTACGCAACAGACGCACACTGGAAGAGTAACGGTAATCATGGACTGAGGCAGATTTCAGGGTTGGCATTTAGCGTTTAGCATGACGGTCATCACAGCCTATTATGTTAATCGCCGTCATGGGCTACTTTGATTAAACTGTCTTATTCTATAAGCATGCACAGATGAGTTGTGTGTGTGTGTGTGTGTGTGTGTGTGGACGTACTCAAATCTACAGGGCTCTTAGGAGGCCATGACAGTACAGTCATCAATGTGAGGATTTAGATGAAAGTAAAAGAATTTTAATGTAAAAATCACGTCGATGACCATACTGTACTTAGGAAGACAACGTGCCCACATTTTGAAGGACAAGCTGACCATGCGTACGGCTGTTAACTAAATGTCGGCATTGTTCTATTAATTCGGCAACTCAAAATTGCGAAATAAAAAGCACGACAAAAATCCCACACACGCATTCGAATTTTTCTTCATGTGTTGGCAGGGTGTGCCGGATCAAGTGCTATTCTATAAGCGGTCAAATACTGATGGTGGACGTCGTTAAATTAAAGGATTAAACTATTTGTAGCGATTCATCTAATAATTACAACCAGTAGTATATTGGTGAAATGCTAAACTCCTGAACTTTGTAAACATGGACAATTTTGGACTAAAGTTCCCAACAGCAACAAAATGAATTTGGAACTGGGCCGGTATCCAAAACCCTATAACCTAAAGGTCATTTTCATGGCAAACTGGTGCACTTAGGAGACCTTTTCATATTGAGACATGGTCAGCTCTTATATTTTATGATACAGTAACACGTGCAGGTCGATACCAAGTCAGATTTTCCATCAAGATTTTTTTTGTTTCTAAATCACGTGCTGTCGTCCTCAGAATGGCCCGAGTTTGTGGAGACTTATTCCTCATGGTGGGCGTCACATGCTCTGGCCTGGCTCCAGTTCTCCAGACGTGTGCTGGTGGTGCACTACGAGCAGCTCCTCACAGATCTCGTCCACCAGCTCCGGCTCATGACGGCCTTCCTGAACGTCACGGTTCCTGAAAAACGGCTCTTGTGTGCCGAGAGGAACCGAGATGGTCACTTCAAACGCACAGGATCTCGACGTCTCACCTTCGACCCCTTCACGGAAGGCATGAGGACTCGTATAGACGGCTACATGCGGGAGGTGGACCGTGCTCTCAGGGACAGAAATCTGAGTGGCCTGCCACAGGAATACATGCCCAGGTGATGAACGCTAATAAGCTAGTGCATGAGCTTGGTGGATTTCTTTCTGCAGGACGGGACGGAGGAAAACTCTGATAAAAGTGCCTGGGAACTCGCAGTTAACCAACACAACAATCTTGTGGCCTTCTGGTGGTTTATGCTCTTGTTCTTTATCATCATGTTACTTGAATAAACGGCAACCCAATTTGTGGTTTGTACACATTAAACCCCACTGCTGAACTTCTAACGTTGAGATCTTCGATTCAATTCTATTTCTCCTGGGAAATATTATGGGATCACCACACTTTGAGGATGTTCACCTGGCTTTTTTGCTTCGTAGCAAATAAACAAAAAGCACAGATATGACAACGTACACGTGCCCAATTTCCCCGCTTCCAAAAACATCAACTTTGAGAACAGATTGTTCACCTGCTGCCTAATATATCCCACCCCTTGACGGGTACCATTCTAGCGAGATGGTCACTTCACCCGTCAGTGGCTTTATTATGACGGATCAGTGTAACATTTTACAGTAAACACTCGCTTTAATTTATTTTTAAAACTCTCCTGAGGGTTCAGCTCTATAGCATAAATATATCAGCCAAATCAAGTTAAGAATTTAAAATACTTATTATTTAGTAAGACAGGAGTATTTAATATACTCAGAAAAAAAAATGTTAGACAGTACATCTAGATTCAAGAGTATAACGCGAGTTGTGTTATCCATAAGGGACGTTTGGTGTTTGCTTCTTTAATCCGACGTAATTGGTTTGACGCAAGTGTTCACACAATGATAACCTTATAGCTATAATCCGTCAGACATCACGTCTTGGTGGATCGACTCCTTTTGGATTAAAGAGGACATTTTGTAAATCCTCTGTCTCCAAACTGCCACTTTATCCTGAATAAGGGTGACTGAAGAAAACGGTTTTCTTCTCACATCACTGCTAATGTGCTCATACATATTCTATTTCCACTTCAAGTCTCGAGTGTCCTGGAGATGCAAGTAAGTAGAACATGTAAACATTCACTTACGATGGATTATAAACCCCAACGCATGCTTGTGGACTTCTGCAGTGTGACGGGCAGAAACACAAACAGGTCAGTCAAAGTGACTGCCTTTGAACTATCCACATTCACTAAAAGTTCTATGTCTACAGGGCCACTCCTGATCCCTCACTTTACCGTTAGAGAATTTTTCCACCCTTATCTTTACTGTAAAATCATGCTGTACATTCCCTTTGTTGATGTGAACGTCACATGCATTTCTTTTCTCTCTCTCCAGATGTTTATCATATTTAACTATTTCTCTCTCATCCATTTTCTAAGAGCAGCTTTAACAGTCAAATGTGGAGGTGGTGGTGGGTTTGTACTAAAACAATACAAAAATACTTACACATTTCCATTTAAATAGAGAGCGAGCGAGCGATAGATAGAGAGACAGGCAGATAGAAAAGCACAGCTTAATAGCATCACTTTATTGACCTCTGCTGGGGGGGTTGGCAGCTTATTTTGTTGGCATGATTCTCCATGGCGATAACAATATCCTTTTGAGGCAAGGCCTATAAGCCATATATGGTTAATTGTGGGCGTCTTTATTTAAATGAGCAAAAGAAAATGCATATGCACGGTGGCTATAAACATTTGGTATTTACCAAGCTTCCTCGCTTACATCTGTGCAGATCTTCTGCATACACGTTTAATGAATCCCAGGTTTATTGTTCATATCAAGGTTTGCATTTAAACCAGAGTCAGTCCCTGCATCCGTGACTGATCTCGTACACATGCTGCCCGTGCTCACACACACAGCTAAAATTATATGCTAAGCCTGCACCTAAGCAGGAACATGTTGTGTTGATCGAGCTGCCATCTGTTTTCCAGCTCCAGATTAGAGGTTGATTGGTTGCTCTAAAAATACCCAGGAGGTCAAACTGCAGTTGTTTGTTCTGCTTTATGGGTCTTGATGATAGTGTTTTCTTTCTCCAACACATTTAGATTGCAGTTTTATACTCCAGGGACACAGAGGATGAAATATGTTGACTGATGTTTCTGATCTACTGCCAAAAGCGGTGCAATTATCATATTAAGTGGTTTTACTGCAACTTGTTATCCCCTTTAAAATCAGCCTTAGATCAACGGTGGTGTCAGGATTTGAAGTTCTGTTAAAGTTAGAAGTTCTTATCAGCAAGCATGTCGAATTCCCATTCTCATCACATATAACCTGCTAGGGTAATTCAGGAAAGCCTGAAGCAAGTTAAAAAGTTATTGTACGATTTCTTTATTACTGTTTGCATCATGGTCATAAATCAGACTGGTATACAAAATCAGGCTGATGCTAAAAATGGAAGCGTTTTACCACAGGAACCTTTTCAGGAAACAGGAATTCTACCTGGGAAGCATTAGCTGGCTAGTCCGGGAAGCAACTCTCGGCAGCACCGCTACACTTAAGATTTAATTGGTGCTTGTCAAAAGGTGTTGAACGATTACAGTGGATGCTAACCATGTAGCTAATTAGCGGTGTAACAAGTGGTGTTTGAGTGGTCAGATTCTATGAAATTCTGGCTACAGACGTTTGCTAATGCTACTCCAGATGCTTTAAAATTTTGTGCATTTAGGGACACAGCAATGACTGATTTCCATTGAGCTTTTGAAATGCATTGATAAGATGGAAGTGTGAAGAGTGTCTTTAAATAAATAAAAAAAATAAAAACATTTTATACACCGTGTTGGCATTTTTCTGCATGGGAATATCATCAGAAACTTGGACGGTTTCTATGATGATCTACTTAAACGATCAAAAACTCTATCCAGGTACTTGTGTCTTTTCTTCACCAGAGCACTACTCCAGTATCAAGCATGTCATCATTTTGGAATGAGAGTTACACACCTCTACCAGACAGGACAACAAACAGGGTACGACCTAGAACTGCCTGAAATATAAAAAGGACTAAGACTTTGCCCAAGCTTTATCTGTTTTCTACCCGGAAAAGGAGTCAGTAAACAACCTGTTTGCGTTTAGTGAAAGTCACCTTCTCTATGGGATAAAAGCACAACGTAGATACGCCATGTGCTTTTCACCACCCATTAAGCCTCGGTGCTTGAAACGGGCGATTTAATAGCGGTGTCACATGCTTCCACCGCCTGAGCTCTGCCAAACCAGTCTATCCCACCATCACGGGGCTCATGACGTGCTTTCGATTTGCTAATTCACACTCTGCTTCCTCAAACAATCATGGCTTCATGTAGGTCAGCAATAAAATCACTCACATACACACACATAGGCTTTATTACTATTCTGTGCTCACAGGAAGCCATTTAGATGAAATGGTCCATGCGCTTATAACAATCTGACCAGAAAATCAAGCATAAATGCTGTCAAAAGTATTGACGGGGCTTAAGGTTTCAGTATACTTCAGGCAGAGACTCCCATGAACAACGGCTGTGTCCGAAATCGCATACAGTACTACCCTACTACACAGTAGGTGAAAAGCAGTATGTCAGAGACACGCCGTACATCCGAACTCGAGTAGGCGAGAAACACACAAATTTCGTCCTGCTTCTGGTGAGATCTTGCGGTATGCGACCGATGGACGCTAAATGTGAATCGAAAATCCCATAATGCAACAGGACTGTTGTGGATGAGCTCGGGAAAAAAAAAAAAAAAAAAGGTGGGAGACAGCACGTCAGCTCTTTTTAAGTATTAAACTTCGGTTAAGCAGGACTTGTTTAACAAAACCTGAGGAAATTGTTAAATTGAAGATTTAAATAAGAAAACAGTTGTCACGGCGTTTGAAACCTTGTTGGTCATCATCATGCCTCAGCTAACGGCAACGAGTTTACCTCCGCCTGTTAACCCCGCCCTCATTAAATGACTAATTCAGTAAACTTTCCTAATGTGCATTTTGCCATTAGTTTGGTTGCTTTAATCTGGTGGTCCCTTTCAGATGTGCGTTTATAATGACATCGAAGGTCACAGGACGATGCCAACATGGCAGGTGTAGCATGTCCGGGATTGTATTTATACTGCACACGCACAGTCCGTACTAATCAGTATGTTTCTTGCAGTAAGTACTGCATCAAATCCCTGCGCTTGAGTCTGCACTTGTCTTCAACATGGAAGCTGAATCAACTAAAAAAATAAAAGAATATATATATAAATAACACCACCACCACCCCACAGACCAACTGGGGTAGAGTCAGTGTTCAAACACATCCAAAAGATGTTCAGTGGTGTTGAGGTCAAGGCTCTGTGCGGGACATTCAGAAATAAATTCCACTCCAACCTTGCCAATCCATTCATGGAGCTTGCTTTGAGCACAGTAGTATTGTCATTCTGGAACAGGTCTGAGCCTTTTTACTTCCAGCGAAGGGAAAGCGTAATGCTACATCATACAAGGAAACTCTATACAATTATGCACTTCAAGCCTTGAGGCAACAATTTGGGGAAGAACCGCATATCACTGTGATGGCTACGTGTCCACATACGTTTTGCTACATAGCGTATTACAATCCTCCATAGATTATACTATCGGCTCCGTGCAGTCTACAATCTTCTTGCTATCATTTTAAAAGTGCAACCTGCAGTACTGGAGCACTCGTACACAATAGGCAGTACATACCCACAGACAGCATGCGAGCTTATAAGGAGGCGTTTTCGAATAAGCATCGCAGACATGTACTGCTATCAAATATCCGTACTACCCTACTATACAGTAGGCAAAAAGCAGTACGCGGAGTGTGTTGAAATTCTCCGTATTCACAAAACAGTAGACAAGAAATACCTGGATGACCTACTGCTTCTGCGTCGATTCTGCTGTATGGAGCCACTGGACACGATACTGTGCCATCCCATAATGCGACGGGACTGGCACGGACGAACGGTCAGAATCTGCGCCACGTCGTATGGCCGGATTGTATTCGCGCTTACCACTCGTACTAATCGGTACATACTGCATCAACGGCCGAGCAGTAGGTACTGAATCGTGTGCTGTAAGTACAGTCGTAGTATGCGATTTAGGACGCAGCCGTGGTCTCCGCAATAAGTCTGCTGAGGCCTTTCAGGCAAGCAAATCAGACAGATGGAGGACAGATATTAGAATCTCATCACATCAAGATCAATAAGTTGGCAGGATACCAGTATGCTAATTATTTTCACAGACTGTATGCTAGCCTTGCCTTTTAGCACTATCATTCAACCATTCTTAAAATAAAATAAAATAAAAACCTTCACTGAGGGCCAGGAGAAACAGCTCAAGCCCTCATCCAATTAATCCTCATCCTCTGTTGTTGCTGTAAACTTCCTGTCCTTCAGTGTCTCTTCTTTCCTAAAGGGAATAAATCTCATCCACAAAAGATCCACCTCAAATACAAGGCTAATAAAAGTGTCTGGCCTTGCCTTCTCCTTTCACACGGAATCATCTCGCCAATGGAGGAGCAGTAAAAAGCGGCCGTAATAAAATATCGATCTTGATGGCGGCGTTAGTCAAACTTTAAATATCCGTTTCTGCAAGAGGAGCGTGTGCAAGACCACAGCATTGTTGTCGCTCTTTTGTGTGAGGTTAAAGCTCTTCGGTAGAGCCCTTAAATGGTTCATTGGTTACTCTACCACCTACCAATAAAGTGGTTCCAAGCAGGAGCTTTTTTTTTGTAAGCCAAGAGCCATTAGTTTACAACGAACCCTCTGGTAACTCTAAGAACCCTTTTGACGCAAACACCAAGTTATTAGTCATTATCATTATTTTCTTCTTGACGCCTAGAACCCGTCAGAGGTTTCAGAGTTATCTAAAATTGTTTTAGTATTTGGTGCAATCTTAGGGGCGGGGGGGAGAAAGGTTCTTCAAGAGTTAATTGTTCATAGTAATGTAGATAAATTGTAAAATATAGCTACAGTTTTGTTTTTCACAAGCTAGCAATGTTGGATCTTTCTATACACCGACCCCAGCACTAGAATTACTAAAAAAGGGAACGGAGGAGAAGATAATTATGACAGATTATGCAAAAATTGTGAACTAATGACCACTGCTGCAGCAAAATTGCAGGCCGAGCGAGTCACCTTGCAAAACTGATTGAGGTAAAATGAAAAAGCCCCCAATTAACATTCCCTGACATCCACAAATAGGAGTGAAATGAAGGCCAAATAATAAGTGGTCAGAGGGCTTTACACACAATTCTCATTCACACACACAAAGACGCTAGCATGCCATTGGGAGCACCCTGGGGTTCAGCGTCTTGAACAAGAACACCTTAACAATGGGGCTGTGGATTGAACCGCCAACGCTGCGATTAGTGGACAATCCGCTCTACCATCTGAGCCACAGCCGCCCAATAATAATAATAATAATAATGTTAACGTTTCACCTGGTCCATTCCGCAGGTCTGTTTTAAAACATTGGTGGACATGGCTGCCGTATGACAAAACACATCCTAAATGAAAAGCATATAAATAAATAGTGACGCCTCCTTTTCCTATAGGGAGTGTATTTAATCCATCTATGAAAAGCTGACCGCGGTCTGAATTTAATGACGTTTCTATACCAGCACCAATAAATCACTCAAAACGCCATTAAATGCGGATGTGGCTCTGTTAACGTCACTATTATTCTTTTAACTGCTCATCGTTTATAAAAATAAAATAAAATAAAAAGGATGTCTAAATGCTACATTCATCCAGCTCGTATTATCAAAACGAGTCCAGCCACAATGACCTGACAATAACACACGACAGGAAGAGAGAGAGAGAGAGAGAGAGAGAGAGAGAGAGAGAGAGTCCATTTCCTTCACTTCCTCTGGTTATTACGGTTTAATGAAAGCCTTAAAAAAAAATAAAAAATAAAAAGCATGTCTGAAAATCCGTACACTTGCCCATCAGCCTGGTTATTCCTGCCATAGGTTTAAATTGCACTGCTCTCTTTATTCATTCATCCACTAATGGGCTCCGGCGTTAATGTGGATACATCAGTCATTTGGCGCTTAATCAAAGCGAAGAAGAAGAAGAAGGAGACAGATTTTATGTAAACTGACCGAACGCAGCAAAGAAAGAGCTGCAGTTTATAGAATGGAAGTAAAGCTGCACGAGCTGGTGTAGAGCCGGGATAGAGACGCGGTAAAGATGTTTAAGCGGGATTACAGGGCTCTAGATCATGTTTGCTTATTTTATTACACTGGTTTTGCACTTTACAGATTCGGCCATGAACCGAACGTTCCAGGTCACTGAAAATGACTGAATATTATTACTTGTCACACTCGCAAACATTCATTCACTTCTTACCAGAAAAATCACTGAAACCCAACAAAAATAAAAATTCGACATAAAAGAAGAAAGAAAGAAAGAAAGAAAGAAAGAAAGAAAGAAAGGAAAGAAAAGAAACCGTTTGGGTGTCGTGTATTTCTCTAACCGCTGCTTACAAATAGAGAGGAATCCAACTGAGAGTTTAAGGAACTTTATAAATCCTGAAAGATGTCTGTGGAATCAAACATAGCTGAGAAAACAGTGTGCGCGCAACAAAACAAAATAAAAGCGGGGTATTTCTTTTTTAAAAAAAAATAAATAAATAAAAAGACTAAGCACGACAAGAAACTCCTCTGAAGTTACAAACTGTCCCTTAACACTTCTACCATCTGTCAGAACAAAGGCAATTTAATTAGCTTAGGGGTCACAAAGATAATGAAACTTTAAAAAAAAAAAAAAAAAAAAATCCATTAAATAAAAGACAAAGTCATTTGCAAGGACACAGAAGCCTGTCGGACTATTCTTGTAGGAATCGGAGCTGTAACTGAATGCTAGCTGCCTCAGCATAATCAGAGTTTTAATGGGCTACTTGGCTTTTCACTAACACAATGATTAAAGAGAGAGAGAGAGAGAGAGAGAGAGAGAGAGAGAGAGAGAGAGAGAGAACAAGGTAATGCATTATTCATGACTTCGCTCGAAACTTTGTTGATGTCAAGCAACAATTTTTTTAACTTAATTGCGATATCTACTGACTTGCACCTTGAATCATGAGCAACGTGTAGATGCTGGTGAGATGAAGCATGAACGCCTCAGTGCCCAACTGAAGTGTTCTCCTTTGTGCCATGCTCTCTTCACTTCTCAATACTTCGCGCTCGTTCATAGCACTTTGTACGCGCAGATCTACCACCCTCATGCTTTCTGTTTAAAAAAAAAAAAAAAAAAAGATACCATGTACATGCTATAAAGTTGTTTTAGGAGGCATTAGTGATATTTTGAGATTTTCCCCAGAGCTTTGATTTAATTATCACCACTTCTCATGAAACACGTCCATAATTGCTGTAATTTAACACACACACACACACACACACACACACACACACACACACACACACACACAAAGCCTATGTAACAGGATACACACACCCAATATCAGTATTGGTGCATCCCTACTTACAAGCTCTATTTAGTCCCTCCAACCAGCTCACATAGCCAACCTTTCATGAGCCATAAATGCAAGTGCAAATCATTCAGCCAGAATGAACCTCAGCATTCTTTCAAACACATTGAGTGAAATGAGTTTATATTTTAAAAAAAAAAGAAAAAAAAAGAAAGAAAAAAAAAAAGAGAAGGACGAAATACTCTCCGCAGCAAAGAAATAAAAATCGGTCGTACACTACACGCCTGGCAGGGCTTTGCATCAAAGTCGGCATTTAGGAACGCATGAGCGTCTTCCTTTACGTGTTTTAAAATGGAAGACTCCAGGGTTTGGCAGAATCGTCCTCCATAAATGATACGCCGATAAACTCGTGCTAGAGTGAAACGGTCTTTCCAACTGTCCGCGTGAAAGACGACCCATGTTAAGCATCTCGCCAAAGCGTATATCGGTTCCGTGCCATTACGTCTGCGGCGTGCCATTCCACTGCATGTAATTTTGCCTGAAAGTGAATGAACAAAAGAGCAGTCAAGAAACATTCTCACAGCAGGAACACGCCAGCAGGGTTTGCTCCGAACGTTGCTCAAATGGCGTGAATGCCGGCATACCGAGATGACGCTTAGGGACGCCAGATTTATCCAAAACTACTTTTGCCCGAGACATGGAAGCACTGAGCTGTGGTTAAAGCAGGAAGGAAAACGCTACGCTAAAATTCTCACTCGTCCTCCATTTTTCCTTCTTCTTTTCTTTCAGAATTATGTACATTAATGTTCTTGGCCAATACATATACACGTATATAATTTTTTTTTTTTTAAACCACCATGATATGAGAATATATTTTGCAGTACAAATCCTATTCATGCATATTCATAGCCCTCTGCATTATTAATCAGCATAAATATGTTAGTAATGTCCTTAGGCCAGGTTTTCATCATCATAAAAACCCATTATATGGATTTCAAAAGTACTCTATTTATTTAGCACACCTTGGATTGTTTTTCCTTCATCGATTCGGTTTCTTTGTTTTGTTTTTTCAATCAAATCCAGCTGACAGCGTACACGAGCTTTTTTCAGCACAGAGCCTGACAGCTCATCTACACATGTCAAAACTGTCTGCTGTGTTCCTCTGTCAGGACACACACTGGAGCACGGCTTTGATCACAGCGACAGCCGCGTGTCCCTCCGTCCAAACGGTGCGCACACACACACACAAAAGTTCCCACAGGAGACAGCCATTACAAGAAGTGGAACCTTGACTACAGCACTTCTCTCATTAGCCTCCGTCTCCAGTGATGCCGGAGAGGATGAGATGCAGGAAGAAGGATGTCTTAATTTAGACACGACTCGAGTTCCTTAGTCAGATTTTCACTTTCGGGACAGAAATACTGCATACGTTGCTGCGGGAAATTTATGAACCGGACACGTGGGTGCTCTTGACTAAGCGCAGCCATGCGGTGGGGTGCGTCTACAAGCAGACTTGGCTTTTACTTTCCAGATAATTATTTGTCCATACAGTACTCCTACACCCAAAGAAAAGAAAATTG
The DNA here is from genome assembly GCF_001660625.3 of Ictalurus punctatus. Lineage (NCBI taxonomy): Eukaryota > Metazoa > Chordata > Actinopteri > Siluriformes > Ictaluridae > Ictalurus > Ictalurus punctatus. The sequence continues at coordinate 2,465,599 of NC_030431.2, forward strand.
CATCTTCATCTTTATAATTAACGCGATCTTTAATAGCATCCACGATTACGACGTCAGGTGCGTTTAAGTCGCGTTGGTCAGAGCAAGATGGCGGTTTACCTTCCATCAATTAACTACAAAACAAAGCGAGCTTTTTTTAAACTCTATTTCGAGGAAATGAAGAACAAACAATGCGCATAAGGTGTGTGTTGCTTTTTTATGTTTATCAATTTACGAAGCCACTGTAAACACTCTTTACATATACCGTAATTGTACGACGCGATCGTATTTTGTGCAGGAAATTAGTTTGCTTTATTGTAAATAAAAAAAGCCTGACAATAACTTGCATATACAGTACCAAACAGGTGATTAAAATCAGCTTCCGAGACGAGTAAACATTCAATCTCAACAAATTTACCGTCGACTACAGACGTTGCATCCATTTATTCCACCATGCTTTCCTATCGACACGCCCCCAACTCGGAAACTCCCAGCTCAAAGTAAATCCCCCGCTCGTAATTACCGCTTTGTAGTGGCGTTCAACTCGTCAATACGATCTTTCCGAAAGGACTCGAACGCACCGTTAGCCCTTGCTTCACGCACACATAAAGTGAGCAATGCAGCGGCGCTTTAGCCCTTTAATCTGCCCTGCTCTCTCAACTCTCATTTGTGCACACTGCCTAAATATACCAGCTCTCAAAATTTCGAAAATCAAGCAATTCAGCAACAAGTTATTCTCTAACAATTACACTCGCTGCACAATCACAGATAGAAAGCTTTAAAAACCACAGCACTGTGTGTAAACACCGGCACAGCTGCCGAACAGAAGCAAAGCACTGTGGATAAACCAGCTGCAGTGGAAACAAACATGCGAGTATATACACACGGTTATATAATAACCGCCAGACAAACTATTTAATCATCAACTATTAAAATATCTAATACATTTTCTTAACACACTAATGTTTAAAATCAGTGTCATAGACAAAACATAATTGTGCCAACATATTCATTTCTTTCATTAGAAAACGAACATTTTATTTACAAATAAATATTTGTTTAAAAAGGGCGACTCGGATAGAAATATTCCGAAAAGCAGCCGATGAGAGTCCGGCGCCGGTGTGAACTCCTTTAATACGGTTTAAAAGTCATTTCAGGGAATTTCCTCAAGAAATCGGGTGAGAAAACGCCAAGAATACATTTCTGGAAATTCTAGGCGAAAAGGGCGTCAACTTTGAAGATGCTAAAACACTCAATTATTTTGATATTTGATATGTTTTAATCTATTTTATAGATATTATTTATTTCATATTTATTTCATATTTATTTCATCACAACACAAGTCACATAGTTACATTTGTGATACTCCAGAGTTTTGATGACTTTATTATTATTCTAAAATGTGTGTGTGTGTGTGTGTGTGTGTGGGGGGGGGGGGTTATTCTAAAATGTGTGTTTATTTCTCTTATAAAGCATTTTCCATCTTTTTTCAGAAATTTCAGTTAACTTTATATTAATGAACAGAGACATTACCGTTACTAAGAAGGCTACAATATTTAATTTAGTTACTTTATAAAGTTGAAGTGTTTGTTGTTTCTGTATGCTATGTTTACATGAACAAACTTAATTAACTATATCCTCTATACCGTAATTATCCTGTATAAAATTGCTATATACGGAAATTGCGCATGTAAACTTTTACAGCGCCGCCATTTTAACTCGCCTTGGTGAGCGCTTGGTGGTCACCGTAAACACCGGTATATACGCGCACTAGCGTTTCTACCGCGATGACGAGATTTTTATTTATATTTTAAACGGTTTTTTTACTCACCTCATTTGTTGGTCATTCGACGTCATTTCCTTACCACAAATAATGACACTTAAATCCGCTACAACAAGATAGAATAATAGGTTACAAACTCCAGCAATTAGCTAACAAACTAACAGGTGTCTTAAAAACAACAAATCGTTAGCAACTTGCTAACAGAGTTATAAATTTACCAGCTTACATGAATGTAGACGAGATACAGGAAGAAATTTATCTAATTACAGAAGCTTTGCCTTGTCAAATTCTTTCTCTTTCTTCTCAATTCGCTCTTGAGCTCCACTTTTAAATGTTTATTTGGAAAAATAAGCATACGTTCTGTTACTTTCGCTAAGATGCTCCACGGTTACAAACCACTAAGGCCAATTAAGCAGACCGCCGATTAGTGACTCGAAAATCACGTGTTGAAAATAACCGCATCCTATTGGTTATGAGTGTACCTCAGCGTTCACTGAGAGGAATACAAGAAGTTATGCTTCAGATTCCACAAAAATAATGCAGGATAGAATTAGGAAACAGTCTCGTTATGAATATAAAGCTGTAAGATAGAATAGAAAAATCAACTCTAAACATGAAATTGATGTATTTTGGAGTTTAATGTCTAGACTAAGTCAACATGTAAAACACAACTGGGTTTGGTGTTATAGGTAAACAGTCAAGGTGTGATGAAGCAGAGTCATTGTTATCACACTAAAGTCGATGGTTTTTATTACAACCCCACACCTTCGACTGTTTTATTCCTCTTATAAAACAGCAATTTGCAATCAAGTATGCGTTTTATATTTGTTAGTGAACAGCAAAAACAAGTTAAAGCAGCAATGAGCAGCATTTCTTCAGCAGCAACTTTTTTCCTCTCGATGCTAATAAAAAAAGAAAAAACCCACAGAGTTGTCATCCATCCATACATCCATCCATCTGCATACTCCTTTTCAGGGTCACAGGGAACCTGGAGCCTATCCCAGGGAGCATCGGGCACAAGGCGGGGTACACCCTGGACAGGGTGCAAGTCCATCTCAGGGCACAAACACATACACATTCACACACCCATTCATACACTACGGACACTTTAGACTCCCATCAGCCTACCATGCATGTCTTTGGACTTGGGGGAAGAAACCAGAGTACCTGGAGGAAACCCGAAGCACGGGGAGAACATGCACACAGTTACAGAGAATTACTCATCTTTCCTGAAGACTTTTTAGAGTGGTAGAACTCCGACTGACTGTTACAAAGTGCTGACACTGGAGACTCCTTCTATGAATGTTAAATAGACATCTCCGCTAGGGCTGATATCAATTGTCTGAGATATCGTTGGTATGGTGATGTTTTAAAAAAAAATTTTTTTTAATAATTACAAATCGAATGGTACGGAATTGAATGCTGTTGATTTGATATACTTTTTATTGTACATTTTATCTTTGTCTTTGTAGGCATTAAAGAAAAATATCAAACTCAGGTTTTTTTTTGTTTATGTTTTTCAGACAGTTTGTTATATATCGTGATACGCATCGTGTATCATATTGTAGAAATGAAAACTTCACCATATCAACGATTATGTGTTTCAAGATATTTCAGGTAATTTATCTTTTTTTAAATGATGAACATATTACTGCTGAATTTTGATATTTTGAGAAGCCATGCAGGGGGCATGGTGGCTTAGTGGTTAGCGCGCTTTCCATGCACCTCCAGGGTTGGGGGCTAGATTCCAGCCTCCACCCTGTGTGTGCGGAGTTTGCAGGTTCTCCCCGTACTTCAGGGGTTTCCTTTGAGTACGCCGGTTTCCTCCTCCAGTCTAAATACATGTGCTGATTTGTATCTCCAAATTGTGTGTATTTGTGTACGATTGTGCCCTGCGATACGTTGGCACCACATCTATGGTGTCCCCCGCCTTGTGCCCCAAGATCCTTGGGATAGGCTCCAGGCTCCAACCCAGTGTAGGATAAGTGGTATGGAAAATAGATGGAGAAGACATGTTAGAGATTTCTACCTCTAGTGTCTTGCTTTTGTCTCACATAAAACAGGTTTTCATAAATCATGAAAGCAAGCCAAAAACCCAACAGATTTTCAGTTCAGACAGTAGAAAGGTGCTGTTTTTTTATCGCCTTGAGTAAACACTGTTGCTACCACACACACACACACACACACACACACACACACACACAGTATCTCAAAATGACCTGGCTACACAACGCCCACACAGCAGGGTTTATTTAAGCATGAGTGTGACTCATGATCATGTTTTTTCCTTTTATTTTTAGACTCCATTGGCCTTACAACACGATCACACACGTGAACGTGACGTTAGCCGCCGTGTGTTTGATGTGACACATGGCACTTTCATTGTTATGGCCGCATGAAGATGAGATTAGACAGAAGAGTCACGCTGCTCTCCATGACCCGCTAGTGGTTGTGTTTCTAAAAGACGCTCTCCAAACGTGAAGCCTGAAATGAAGCTAAATCAGCTAGTCGCCTACCAAAACGTGTTGCCATGCAACCATAGTCATAATCACCTTCTTTAATTCTCGCTGTGGGCCTCTCTTTTTCCTCACTTGTAGAAATACATCTTATTATGCAAGGAAGGAAAATATCTCCTGCTCTCTGCTGGGCTCTTTGTCTTAGTGAGATGAAACACTCTAGGGAGAAACATGCTCACGCTTTCAGTCAGCTAGAAAGCAATCGACTCGGGTAGATATGAGAAAATGAGAGTTTGTGTGTGTGTCATGTTTCACAGCATGATGCACGAGTGGTATTTCTTCTTTCGTTCGACGGTCCTAATGTCACGCTTGTTTTCAGACACGCACACCTACAGTGTTGTGAATATAAAAACGTGAAAGAAAAAAAAAAACCCATGTCGATGAAGATCGCACTTTACATAACGGCGACGTCTGCGACAGACCCATCAGCTCTCATTCCCAATGTTGCAACCAATCGCTGAGGCTCGTCAAGCAGCCGAGCCGTAAAGAGGAAACGACCCCGAGGCGCACGAGCCAGACGGCGAAGAAGAGCATCTGCTCGTCATAGCCGCATCACCAATCACGCTCTAGGTGCATATTTCCAAGCAGAAAGAAAAGCCTGTGAAAGAAAAAGTGTACTAGTTACAGATTCTGAACACACACACACACACACACACACACACACACACACACACACACACACACACAAAAAAAAAAAACAGGTTTTCTTTACTCTTAAAGTGAATCTAATTCGTTATGACCTGACTAACCAACATTTAGCGACAGAGCCTGTGTGCTAAGCTAGCCAACTAGCTAATCAAGCTAATATTAGCTTACGTTAAACAAAACTATATTTCGGTAGTGAAATATTTTATTTATGGTAGTGTATGTGTAAAATATTTTTATATTATACAGATACATTCTTTTTAACAGTTAAAACAGATGTGCTGATGATTTAAAGAGATGTTATTGATATGAGAAATGTCACGTCCCTCCAACTGATAGAACAGAAACAGTCTATTTTTTTTTTTTTTTTTACAGCTGACACATGAGCCGGCAAAGGAAATAGGAGCTTTATTAGCGAGGCGGTGGTGATGATGAGGGTCGTACGGTATTCATTACTCTTGGATCATTACTTTTGATCATTCTCAGGAGATGAATGAATATGTGGAGTGTGTGAGGCAGAGGCCATCAGACCCAGACAAAGCGGTGAGACAAAAATGCTTCGCATAGACTTCACAGCCTCGGAAAAAAGGTGTTGCATTTTTCTCATGTTTTTTTTCCTAGTTGGGTGTGGGCAGGATTTCCCCCTCCTACTGAACCAATATAGACTATAGATATAGTCACATTATGTATTGTAGTGCAACATCTTAAATATGCACTATATACACAAATCACCTGCTAGTGGAAGTGAAAGAGACGAACTCCTAAGCAGAACATATAGTTCATTTCTTCATAAAATTGTATGCTTATATTTCAATAAATATAACGAGTATTTATGATTTGAAAACTAAAATGAAGTATTATGTTAAAACAGTAATGTAAACATCAGCGCAATGTAGAAGATATACAGACAGTTGAGGTACTTAAAAAGAAATGCTCTAGTGTGTTTGCTCTTTGACTTTGAATACAAACGTCTTTACTTTTACTTCAGTATTTTGCTAGTTAGGTCTCGATGCAATGTCATTGTACGCACAAATTAACAAATTCGCTCATGCTCTTTTGAACTCAGAATAAACCGGCAAATGATCTCACCCGAAATGACTCTGATCTAAATGACTCTTATCTAAATGACTCTGATCTGAATGACTCTGATCTAAATGACTCTTATCTAAATGACTCTTATCTAAATGACTCTGATCTGAATGACTCTGATCTGAATGACTCTGATCTAAATGACTCTGATCTAAACGACTCTTATCTAAATGACTCTTATCTAAATGACTCTGATCTGATTGACTCTGATCTAAATGACTCTGACTCTGATCTAAATGACTCTGATTGACAGAACAAGGCCCAGTTTACTTTTAGAACACACTAAAATCAATCAAAAATAGATGATGACAACTCACACACCTGCATCACGAGCTGAAATCTCTTTGTGTGCCTGTTTAGCCGTTAACTTAGCAGCCCCCGAAGGATGTGATCGTTTCGGCGCCATCATAAGTCACTGACTTAAAGTCAGTCAGCTGCAGAAAACTTGCATTTTTTTGCATTTTGTTCATTGTACCTTGTCTCTGCATACGTTCTGAGGGTGAGACCCAATTTAAAACGGGGACGTTAATTGGTTTCACTACAGGTAAGTGACATTTCATCTATATCCAACGGACAACGAGCCTAGTCTTTTGCTGCCCGTCTTGATTGGTGGATTAGCATGTAGGGATGTTACAGTTAAGGAGGCCCCGCCTCCAAGCCTGAGGCCCTATGCAGTTGTCTACTCTGCATATAGGTAGCGCCGGCCCTACACACACACACACACACACACACACACACACACACACGTTCCTCCTTATGTTCCTCCTTCTGGTTCTGCTTTAATCAGTGAACGTAATGACAATTGGACTCCGACTTTGCATTAGAGTCATTAAATGGCGGCTGACTGAGCCGAGTAGCAGCGCCGGTCCTACGGAGTGAATCCGTCTTCATCACCAGCGCTGACAGCAGCACATTAATCAGCGCCTGTGTCTGCGCCAATCACACGCCAATCAATTCCTATTAGTTTAGCATTTCTCCGAGTGAGAGACGGAGCAGCAGCTCAGCAGCTCACAGAGCCCGTGTCTCAGGGGACAGATCGACAGAGCATCAGATCTGGGGAAGAAGTCTGATGAAACGCTGTGAGAGGATTCCCCCCGCCCCCACCTCCTCCTCCCCATTCGAACTGGAATTATTTCCAAATTGGCTTTGCTATTTCATCAGCAAATTTAATTAAATCATTTAAGCGGATTGTGCTCACGATTTGCCAAAAAGCAATTTTTTTCAGGTTATTCAAGATCATAATATTATGACTGAAACGCAAAAGGTAACATTTGACTAGATTTTCAGATTAGAACAAAAAGAAATAGAATAAGCCATTGTTAAAAAGGACAAAAACTGTATAAGACCAAAGTGTCATTATGAAATAAAAACCTGTTACTATGAAATAAAGACATGTTTAAAAAAAAAATCTGACAGTGTTATGTATGTCATGTCCATATTTATATTATATTTATAAATTTATTTTGAACAAAATGGCCTTCCATACAGAACAGCCAGCTTCAAGCGCTGATAAAGCTGAACCACTAGGTGGTGCTGCCCTCTACTGGTGAAGCCCAGCACTCACACTTTAAAATAAATTCATTTTGAAACTAAATTAATTCTGGTTTAAAATTAAAGGGACTCGAAGATTTACAAATCCCCAGGTCCAATGTGAATGTCAACTAATGGATGATTCAAACGAGTTAACTTGCAATCATGCGAATAACACAAGAACATTCATTTACTTAATTAAATTAAGTAAATTAACATCGTTGTTCTTCTTATTATTATTTAAATAATAATTTACTCTTAATCTATCATTTGGGTGACGACGTTGTACTTTCAAAGCGGCCTCAACAGTGAAAATCACAGCATCACTGAAAATAAACAGAACGTACTTTTCTTCTTCGCATGATCGTCAGGAAATTCGCATGATGCTTAACTTCCTGTAAAAGTGAATGTTTCATTACTTATAACGGATCATGGAAAAAGGGTGTTTCATTCAGGAGATCAAAATTTGTTCAAGTATTTTTGTGGTTTTCGAAGCGTTTATTGATTTTTATCCGTGTGGAATTCTTTCTGTTGTAGTCTAAGGGGTTTTCCCAGTCCTTCATGGTTCTACATAAATAATGTAAATTATAATAATAGAGATTAATAATAGAGATCTTTAAATTGCTGAAAACATTAATATTGCCATCTTGTAGTGAGAGATAATTATACTATAATGTCGGCACTTCTGCAGTCCTGTTCGGTCTGATTCATAATTTAACGACAATACATTATATTATAATATCATTTATATTATGCGGTTTCTGACCTACAGTCTGAGTGACTCATATGATGTACACTAGTTCCAGAGAGCCCTGGGAGGCACATAACAAACCCTGGTAAATATTCAGAAGTGCATGTCCTTAGTATTTCCTTGTCCGGATGTCTTTATATCTGGGTCAGAGCATGTCCAAAACAGCAGGTCTTGGTGTTCCTGGTATGCAGTGGTTAGTACCTACCAAAAGTGGTCCAAGGAAGAACAACCGGTGCACCGGCGACAGGGTCATGAGCGCCCAAGTCTCACTGATGTGCGTGAGGAGTGAAGGCTAGCACGTCTGGTCCGATCCCACAGAAGAGCTGCTGTAGCACAAGTTGCTGAAAAAATGAATGCTGGTTATGATAGAAAGGAGTCAGAAGACACAGTAGGGCTACATAGCTTCAGATCGGTCAGAGTGCCCATGCTGACCCCTGTCCACCACTGAAAACACCTACAATGAGCATCAGAACTGGACCATGGAGCAACAAAAGAAGGTGCCCTGGTCTGAGATGGCACCATGATGCACTATGGGAAGAAGGAAAGCCAGCGGAGGCAGTGTGATGCTCTGGACGATGTTCTGCTGGGAAACCTCAGGTTCTGACATTCATGCGGATGTTACATTGACACGTCCCGCCTACCTTAAACATTGCTGCAGACCAAGTACACCCCTTCATGGGAACAGTATTCTCTAATCGCAGTGGTCTCTTTCAGCAGGATAATCCGCCCTGCCACACTGCAAAAATTGTTCAGGAACAGTTTGAGGAACATGACAAAGAGTTCCAGGTCTTGACTCGGCCTCTAAATTTCCCAGATCTCAATCTGATCGAGCGTCTGTGGGATCGGGACTGGTTTTAGACATTACCAGGCCCTAAGCAAAATTTACGTTGAGGCCCCCCACACACCTACACCTAAATAAAAAGCACTTGAAACAAGCATGATTCCTAACCTTTTTATTTATACAAGATCTGTATGAATATTTGTATATTGTTACTTAAATGTCCATGTTAATTAAACTTCAACTAAGGTAAACACTAAAAAAAGAATGAAAGAATGAAAAGTCAGGACCATCTCTTATTCCTTTGTTAAGGATGCTCTCATGGCTATGGCCACCTACAGAGGCACTCTTCTGGACAGGATTCCCCCCTCCTTTTGAACCAATATAGACTATACATATAGTCATATGATGTATTTAGAAGATATACATACAGTTGAGGTACTTAAAAAAAACAACAATTGCCTACTCTGCCTATAGGTAGCACCGGCCCTGTGTAGGATGTCCAATCCATGGAAGCTCCACCTCACAACTTACAGGACTTAAAGGATCTGCTGCTAACGTCTTGGTGCCGAATACCACAACACACCTTCAGAGGTCTTGTGGAGTCCATGCCTCGACAGGTCCGAGCTGTTTTGGCGGCACGAGGAGGACCTACACAATATATGGCAGATGGATTTAATGTTATGTCTGATTGGTGTATGTAGTATTAGTACAATAAAGACCAGTAGTACACACAATGGACACTAGGCGGAGCTAGAGCTCCTCTTTTTTTGTTGTTGTTGTTCTTGTTGCTTTTTAATGCCTCCGGACATAGCCACACTGCAATCCCTTTAATTAGGAAGACTCACCGTCTTTCTTATCTAGTCTGTCTCTCATATTTGCAATGAAATGTCACAGTGCATTTTTCCCCCCCAGTTTCGCACTGGCCTATCAGGACAACTTATTATCCAGCTAACAAATATGACAGTCTACCTCACCCAAAATCTTAAACGTGAGCTTTAAAACACATCCGGTTCTGTACCGATGTCTTTACAGGTATGCTCATGTACTTTAAGACTTACTTGCATTTATAAAAACGAAATAAAAGGTCACCATGTAGCTGAACGGTGTAACGTTATGGAGGCGGCCATCTTGGAAAACCATACTCGCCTTCTCCCTTAGCACAATTGGCTAATCATTCTTCAAATTAAGTTTGAAATAGGAATTGTGCTAGAAAGTAATAAGTGACGATGATGATGATAATGTAGTTCCACTTTGTTTAAACAAAATAAATAAATAAAAAATTAGAAGCGAGTACATAAAGATTTGAGTGTATAGCCATGACTTTTGAGCAAGAGACTTGTTAGCTATGTATCATAAAAATGAAGCTCGGACACGGACCGCTGAGTGATATTTAAGAAAAATGTGTCATTTTTTTGCTTCTTTAAATACAAAATTAGTATATATGCACTCTTAATAAAAGGGTTCCTCAAGCGCTCTTTGAATAGTTACAGGTTCCTAGTGTTTTATCTACTCTGAGTTCTCTATAATATGGCCATACTGTGGTAAGTTTACACATACACCCTATAAGGCACATGTTTAAATGTTTAAAATATGTAATAACAGAGATTAAAACTAGAAGGTGTTAAAAACAAAATCATTCTAGCACGGTTCCAATCATTTTTTGCCTGTAAGATCCTCTATATGCTTTATCTTTTCAACCTCCTTTTATTGTTTTGCTAATATCAATGTTAATTGCATTTAGAATATCAGTCTAATCGATGATTTTTCTTCGACGTTACTTCGTCTCAATGCTACCGCTCAAAATGTGCCTCGGCACCTGTCTTGTTTTTTTCTTTTTTTCCCCCCATCTCACATTTTTACTGATGCTGAACACATCTGTGAGGTTTGGTTCCAGTAAAATAACTACCTGACGTGTATTTGAGATGGTTTTGAAACGGCTGTTTACGGAACGTAGACGGTTTGAAATTTCAGTGCAATTTGGGTAGTTCTTAGTTTAGTATTTCAGAAGGATGAGCCAAATAACCTTGTAGGATTATGGAGTGAACCATTTTTAGGGGTTAAGTCTAAAAACATACAATATAGTGTACGATTTTGGGACTAGTCAACTTTGTAGTTGGAGAATACTCGCTCGTTTGGTTGAGCGACCCAAATGATGGATCCTGGCTTGTACTGAAGTATTCAGAAATACTTCCTGAAGATACCTGGCCTATAGAGTGAACAGGTTGTCGTTTGTGACACACCCACTCCAGACATTATGTATTTTCATTGCATCATGGCTTCCGCTCCCTGTATTTACTCGTGGACTACAGGACATCGTGCTCTTCACCCCAGGACACAGTGAGCTGGGAACCACTCGGGCAGGACACGCTCGTTTTTTTTTTTTTTTTTAACAGTGCAAAGGGTCAACTGTCTCATTATGAGTAAAGTTTGGACGGGATCTGCATTTGCCTCGTAAATCCCACCGTTTGCCTTGCTCAAGGCCATTCGGTCAGCTAAGTTGCTATGGTAACACAAACGTAATAATAAAATGATAATTAATCATGTAGCGCAGGAGTGTAGGTCAATAGCCTTTAGGAGGTTTTCTGTAACATACGGTCAACTCCATAATTACTGGTGTCCTCCTAATACAAAGAATTAAAAAACTAAAAAAAAAAAAAAAATCTAATGTAACGAGTTTTATTTTAAAACAATTTTGAACTTGAAAAGTAGTGTCATTTTTTTTTTTTTCCTCTGCTCAATTATCAGCACCCTAACTAGTTCATATTCTGTAATATCTGGAGAAAATAACAGGACTAATTCTTATTCTTGGTCCAACAAGGGTGAATTTTCTTCATGGTTATAGATGATAAAAGTGATCTTACATGTGTGCAACACCATATTTGGTCGAAGGAACCAAGATCGATTTTCAAGGATGACAATTTGTTCGCGTTTATTTCGAATGTTCTTTAGTCGCGTCAGTAATCTGGCCGTGTTTTTCGAAGGAAAACAGTACAACTCGAGTGGGAAAACAGCATCGCCGTACTGCCGTTAGTTCTGGAAAGAAGTGTACATCCGAATGCATTTTCGCTGAAAGTTTAGTTGAGGTCAAATGCAATCGTACACGGTACAGCACGTTGGAGTATGAGTGACCTTTATGAACGTGCTAATATATGCAGAAACTTAACACCCTGTTCCCAGCTGCAGGTCAGAGAGCCCTTACACCAATATGCTTAAGTAGAGGCAATTAGACATGTACTCTAATCTCCAGCTGCCTTCCGGCCCGGGCGTTATAAACGCTCTCCTGTTCGGCCTGTCAGATCCAGCACCAAGGCCGACCTGTGTGAAAGAGGCTCTGTGTGATAGTGTGAAAGGTGCTGCTGTGTGAGGAGCAGTGATCAGATCGGCGACGCCACACTACCTGTTCTCAGCGCCCGACATGTTGTGCACGACAGACACTCTGGTGCACAGCCAGCTGTGGCAGCCATCTTTGTTCAGGGAGCCTTAATTATTGCAGAGTGAAGGGGGGGGGGTTTGGAAAAGAGCGAGCCGGGGAATAAATCAATACATCATCTGCGGCCTTGGTGTCTCAGGCACACATACTGGAGGTGAAGTGAAATCAATAGCTGTTTAATCAAGCCTTTCTTTCAGCTTTTGTGTACATACATGCACGGCGAAAAACACATCCTGGGCGAACTGAATCTACTGCGCGAGAAAATCCACATGGTGATGGACGTGTGTCGTAGCTATTTGGTATTCCGAGTTTGGGGTTAAAGGGTTTGTTGCATGTAGGGCGGTAGATATGAATAAGCAGACGCTACAGGAAGAAGAGAACACACGCTGAGCCTCCTTTGTCAAAGCGAATCCCGACTCCCTCTTCTTTCGCTCGCAGCTGTTTACTTTGGACTCCGCTCCTCATGGGTTGGGTTTGTAACTCCGAGGAGCCGAGCTGTTTGGCTTCGTACAGATGATAGTTTGCTTTATTGTTCCTCTTTTCTTTCCACGGGAGATCCCTCGGGGCCGCACTTCAGAAGAAAAGTCAGCAGATTCATGATAACGTGTACAAGCAAAGAGTTTTTTGTTTTACTCAAGCAGACACCCCCCCACCGCCCCACACACACACATACACATACACATCAACTCTCCCCTGCCCCCCCTTTCCGAATTAAAAGTCGCCTTTTGTGCGGATCTGGTTTCCCAGGCCTGTGCGCCCACAAGGGTCCTTCGGGTTCAAAACCCTGACTCGGGCCTGCGACAACACTGTAAAAAAAAAAAAAAACAGCCCTCTTACAGAGAAGAGCAGTGAGATATCGGCTCAGTGCGAGCACGAAGCCTGAACAAACAGACCGCTGGAGGGGAAATGGGGCTTGTACAAACTCAGTGACATTACACAGTGGCCTTGAGATTATCTCCAGCGAAAATGAGATGCTAAACGAGAGCCACGGTTCGAGAAAAAGACGAGCTGAAGAACCTCTGCTGAGTCATAGTGCTTCTGTAATTTACTAAGGTCACGCGGCGTCAAACGAGCAGGATTCCGACTCCGAAAAGACACTCTGACCTTGACGTTCTCCTGTTTCTCGTCTTCTAAAACCAGACCGAGGCTCACAATATCTTCCTAGCGCACCAGTTCTGAGCTTTAGCGTCTCATATAACAATGCCCGGCTTTGGTCTCTTCTCGGAGGACGAGAGATCATTTTGTCGGGGAGCGACCTCAGAGGCGGCATTCCGCCCACGTTTATGCCGCTGTTTCGGCTTCGCGTCTCTCTGGGTTACGAATCCAAGTCGTTTAATGAACGGTGTTTTCTCTCAACACGAATCCACACACATCGGCGTACGGAAGGACGACTCGGAGAACTCGGGAGACACGGGACAGATTTGGATTCCCTTAAAATAGGACGCTAAACCTGTGGCGTGTTCTTCCGAAAACAACAAGTCGATGACACCAAGACGTCGATCTAGGGAAAAATCAAGTCCCGAGAAAGTTATACACGATGCCTGACGGTTATAACGTTATTTGTCGTGATTTATAATCAGACCAGACAATAATTCCCAGCTAGGTCCTGGGTTAGCCTTACATATTTTCATTTCTCAGACACGTCGGTTAATTAGCTGTTTTGTTGGACCAGGAATGTTAGGAGAACGGATACTCCAGAACCGGGTTTAGGAACCACTGCGTCAGTTTTGACTTTAAATGTAGGTTTGTGTTTTAGAAGGTTCACTCATTGGTTTTCAGTAAGCGCTTTATCCTGGTCATTGTCCTGGATCCAGAGTCTATCCCAGGAACTCCGGCGAGGTGGGAATAAATCATGGATGGGACGTTCTCTGGAAGATAAAAGTCTGGATTTGGTAGAGTTATGGATTCACTGGAGAACAAACAGAAACAACATTGTTACATACATCAGTCTCGGGGGGAAAAACAACGGTGTTCCTTCGATACACAGAGGTGGGAAATAATCATTACACTGCGACTATACTTAAGTCCGGTCTTTCCGAACGTGTCTCACCTTCTACGTTTCAGTAGGAAAACAAAAATCATACATTAATATCTTTCAAACACGACATCCCTGCATGTCTCTATAATCATATATGTGTAAAGATTTAAGCTGACGTTTTTTGATTGGAAAGCAGCAATCATGTGACCGAGAGAATGAGAACTAACACCCGACACGGTAATCTATCTGCTTCTGCGTACGCTTTGTATAGAGTTAATATTATCCTAGCTAACATTTGAGAGGTTGTAGTTGGTTCGTTAGCTTTAGATACCGTCTTCCCACGTTCCTCGGTTCTGAAACGAATCAGACTGAAGGCAAGCGTCGTCTCCTTCTGGGATTCTTCCTGCTTCCGATTTCCCTTCCTTTGAAGACTTGAGGAAAATATAAGCGTTTTCTACTTTGACTGAAGACTCTGAAGCTGTATTTCAGCTTTTAGCTGAGGATTTGTTTACGTAAGTCGCACTTTTACTTGAGCAAAGAATTTGGAGACTTGTATCAACACGAGCCGCGAATATCGGATCGCTGGTTTATATAAAGTCTGAGACACGTGATAGCGGCGGTGGTGTTAGCTTTAGCAGAAGGAGACGTTAGACTTGGCTCGCAGCCTGCCAAAGCGCAAACAAGTTCGGACGGTTGCTGATTCACGGTGCTAACTCAGCGTCTGCAATTCATCGAGGTTAGAACTACGCGGCGTTAAATGAGCAGGACCGGGTAATTAATTATAATTGATTATAATTGAAATCTCGACACTCCCCGGTTTGTTGTCTTTGAAGTCGTTTACGCAGTCGTCCGAGTTAGCTCGACGTATGCTGGCGTTGGAAAGGGCTACTCCCAAAACGCCCACAGAAAACCAGATTCTGTGATCTTCCAGATCATGTCGTATAGCACAGAGCTTCGCTTTTGTAGGTTTTCGCAGGATAAGAGATCATTTCGTTGGTTTCACAGGCACACTGGAGCGGCTGCGGAGATGGCGTCCGCCCACGTTTAGCTGTCTTAGCTGCAAATCCAACTCACTTAATGTTGTGGTCCCTTTTTACAGATTTTAAAGATGCAGTCTATGAGCTGTTGGGAATGAGGCTGTGAGACGTGTTTCACGCGATTTCTCCCCAGGAATTTGGTTTGAGTAATGCACAGACCGGGAGATGTGTGTGGCGTTAATAGGAGCGGGCTGGTGAGGGACAGCGCGACTGCCTAAGCCCCTCTGCTTTGTTCCCACATTGCAAGGTTAACGATTTTCCGTCCTGGGTGGCTGAATTAGAATTCAGCTCCCGTCCTCGGCACTGAGACGCTGTCTGCTGCCTTCCCAGCAGCCCCGGCGCACAGTGACAGGGAGATGGATGATATCTGCAGCATGGGCCGCTCGGCTCGGGAGGAGGGGGAGAGGGTGCATTGAGTGCACTCTCTCTCGCTCTCTCTCTCTCTCTCTCTCTCTCTCTCACACACACTTTTACACACACATACACACACACCCCCAAGTTGTGCACACAACCAGACAGTCACATATATGACAGCACATACACATGCACACTGTCATGCACACATGAAAGCACACACACACACACACACACACAGATGCAAAGACACAAAGCATAACGGACAGTCATGCATGTTGATGTAGATCCATGTGCACACATGACAGTGTGGACACACACACACACACACACAAATGATATACATGACACATTTGTATGCAGATATACATCTGAGGCAGGTGCACACATACACACACACACACACACAAGTTGGGACATGCAAACAATTAAGCACACACTGAGCAATACAGTGCAGTACAGACTGTAACACACTCACACAATTATAATATACAATTATGCACACACAAAACAAACACACACACACGTTGTGACATAAATACAATTATGCACACACAGAGTACTACAGTCCCATATACATTGTGTATCAACACACACACACACACGTAGTGTAACTTTAAAATCCATTTACGTGCCTTTATTTAAAGGTACACCATTTCAACATTTCTAGGTGAAAGATACAAACTATTAGCGTCACCACACCACCAACATACAGGAAAGGTACGGTTCGGTATCCCGAATTTTCTTGCAGGGTGGCTAGTTCTCTCAATATCGTGCTGCTTGGCTACCTAGCATTAGCAAGTAACATAACGAGGTTCAAAGTTCAGAAGGTTCAGAATTTCAAACGACACGGTGAAAATGACGGGCTTTATTGTGTGATGTTTGGATGTGAAGTTGATGGACACCAGGACATGTAGTGACACAACACGCTCAAAATAACGAACAATACATCAACACATTAGGAGAGACAGAAAAGGATTATTTCCATTATACTTTATTGATCATTTTGAAGTTTCAAAGACACGTTGAAATATGTATAAATTATTATTTTATTATTTTTCTATTTCATATTTATTAGCTTTACAGTATAAGCACATTATATATATATATATATATATATATATATATATATATATATATATATATATATATATATATATATATATATACACACAAACATACATACATTCATATATATATATTTGGCATTGAATTAAAGGACCCACAGAATAAGTTATACTTATTAAGTTTGTGTTATTATGGAAGTTATAGGCCTCTCTGGGTGTGTGTGTGTGTGTGTGTGTATGTTTCTACACATTGTATATAGGACTGTAGTACTCTGTGTGTGCATAATTGTATGCATGTCCTAACATGTGTGTGTGTGTGGGCATGCATTTATATCTTGGTCCCCACAAGGGTAAGAATATCCGGCAGGTTTGACCTTGCGGGGACATTTGGCTGGTCCTCATTGGACGGTCCTCACAAGGACACTAAGACAAATGTGAACAGTGTATATATGTGTATATATATGTATGTATGTATGTATGTATGTATGTATGTGTGTGTGTGTGTGTGTGTGTGTGTGTGTGTGTGTGTGTGTGTGTGTGTGTGTCTGTGAGTCTTCTGTATATGCAGAACTTACCAGCTGTGCTTTCTTTACTGCACACCCTACCACGTGACTTACACACACACACACACACACTGCCGCAAGGGTAGCGCTACATGACTTATGCATGGCCGACGTGGAAAAGCCTTTATGTCGACCAGGATGACTTCTGGGGAAAGTCACAGACTTCAGTTAGGAGAACGCGTCGCTTTACATCAGGCGATAACATCAGCACGTAAGGTGTACCCAAACCTGTAAAATAAATAAACAAACAAACTAATCAGTAGATAAAAAGATGGATAGATCAAATCAAATCAAGTGACTTTTACTGTCGTTTCAGCCATCTACAGCTGGTACAGTACGCCATGAAACAAAACAACGCTCCTCCAGGACCACGGTGATACATACAGCAACACAATAACCACCTGAGACGACACAGAACTAAATAAGACCTACACGTTTCTACATAAAGTGTGCAGACAACAACGACTTATAGATAGATAATAGCCAGCATCATCACTGTTATTATGTGACGACAGTATACTATTTTACTACGTTATTATCGTACTACATAATAAATCTGATTAAGCTGGACATAAAAAAACAAAACAAAACCAGATGCATACGCATTACTATCCATAATTATTAATGAAGCGATTTATTGTTAGGCCCCACCAAAATCTAACTCTAATCTCAACCACGGGGACCAGCAAGATGTCCCAACAAGGTCAAACCTGTGAGATATTCCTATTCTCGTTTATACGCACACACCACCGGTCAAAAGTTTGCGGACGCTCGACGGAAACGTTTCTCGTGGTCTTAAAAACCTTTTGATCTGAAGGTGTGTGATTAAACGTGTGAAATCGGTGTCGTGGACAACAAATATAATCATGCAAAAACGTATTCGTTTCTTCCATTAGAAAACTAACGTTTCATTTACGAATAAATATTTGTTTACACGGACGACTCGGAGCGAAACGTTCCGAAAAGCAGCCGGTAAGAGTCCGGCGTCGGCGTGAACTCCTTTAATACGGTTTAAAAATCATCTCGGGGAAATTCCTCAAGAAATCGGTCGAGAAAACGGCAAGAACGCATTTCTGGAAGTTCTAGAAATTCAGAAAGCGTGTCTACTTTGAAGATGCTAAAACACTCAATTGTTTAGTTTTATTTTGGATTTTTTTTAACACAACATAATTCCCATAGTTCCACTTGTGCTCCTCCAGAGTTTTGATGACTTTATTATTATTCGACAATGTGGAGAAAAAATTTAAATAAAGAATGAGTGTGTGTAAACTTTTGACCATAGTGTGTATATACTGAATTACAAACGTATAAATTTTTAAATACATGCACACACACTAATTTTTTTTTTTTTTTTTTTTTTTTTTACCTGCATGCTGCACAAGGTGACTTCTTAACTTTCTATTCCTGAAAAAAAAGATGAACAGGACGTGAGTTAATGAGACAGTAACATGAAAAGGCAGATCTCTCTCTCTCTCTCTCTGTGTGTGTGTGTTTTTTCTCTCAGAGTTCACTTGAGGATGCAGGAAAGCAGATGTACGAGTTTTTCCCTGCCAAAACTCTCTGTGAGCTCTAATACAAAGGAAGACCGCAAGCTGAGTAGTGTAGGTACTTGTGTATGTGTGTGTGCGCGCGCGTCACACTCTCTTTCCCCTCACAGAACAACTTCGCTAAAGTTCCCACGTTCAGCTGCCAATCACACGCCGGTCACACTCGATTTACACAACCACAAACACAGGTTTGCTCAAGGGAAGGTTTCAGCAATATAATCAGTGTGTGTGTGTGTATGAGTGAGTGTCCACAGCAGAAAGTTAAGGCTGGTACACCTTCGGCGAATGTTGCCAATGGCTGGTGAGTTAAAAGTGGCGCCAGCTGTAGGTCGTATTGAAGCTGTGGCCTCTGGAAAGACCGAGCTATGAGACACAGCCTCATTATCCTCTACAACGAGAGAGAAAGAGAGAGAGAGAGAGAGAGAGAGAGACAGTCGCGGTTCAATAACTCCGACCAGATAGCACGTTTCCCTGGCAACACCTCCGAAGCAGCTCTGCAGAGATCCCAGAGAGAGAGAGAGAGAGAGAGAGAGAGAAAGAGAGAGACAGAAAGGGGGAGGGCGAACAAGGGGAAGGAAGGAAGGAAGGAAGGAAGGAAGGAGGAGACCTAGACAGCGTTGGGGTGGGAGGCAGTTCTGGGTGACACTTGTGCTCAGTACAAACATTAAAGACTGTTAACACACACAAACAGGAGTCCAGCGGAGAACGTACACACCCATACATACTTTTTTTTCTTAACCAGGTAATGTGTGTGTACAGACTTCTAATGATGAGTGTATTACATACGCTCCATATTTCCATCCTTTATGAGCCAACAGCAGAACCGTGAGACTTTGGGAATAAAAATGTCCCGCATAGCGTTTGAAGCTAATTTGATTAGCGCTAATAAAATTCAAAGACCGATGTTACATTATGTATGTGTAAAGGATACACACGAATGGTCCATTCTTGTGGCATTCACGACTTCCGAAGTTGACTTGGGAAATTTCCACTGTCACTCTGCCTTTATACTGTGCATATAAGTGCAAGCTCGCTAAATCATTAGCGTCAGCCATTAGATACAACAATGTAACACTTAGTAGTACCAGTGAAGGAGGCGTGTCCTCTTTGTCTGTAAGTACAGTGAAGGAGGTGTGTCCTCTGTGTCTATAAGTACAGTGAAGGAGGCGTGTCCTCTGTGTCTATAAGTACAGTGAAGGAGGCGTGTCCTCTGTGTCTATAAGTACAGTGAAGGAGGTGTGTCCTCTGTGTCTATAAGTACAGTGAAGGAGGCGTGTCCTCTTTGTCTGTAAGTACAGTGAAGGAGGTGTGTCCTCTGTGTCTATAAGTACAGTGAAGGAGGCGTGTCCTCTTTGTAAGTACAGTGAAGGAGGTGTGTCCTCTGTGTCTATAAGTACAGTGAAGGAGGCGTGTCCTCTTTGTCTGTAAGTACAGTGAAGGAGGCGTGTCCTCTTTGTCTGTAAGTACAGTGGAGGTGTGTCCTCTGTGTCTATAAGTACAGTGAAGGAGGCGTGTCCTCTTTGTAAGTACAGTGAGGGAGGTGTGTCCTCTTTGTAAGTACAGTGAAGGAGGTGTGTCCTCTTTGTCTGTAAATACAGTGAAGGAGGCGTGTCCTCTTTGTCTGTAAGTACAGTGAAGGAGGTGTGTCCTGTGTCTATAAGCACAGTGAAGGAGGCGTGCCCTCTTTGTAAGTACAGTGAATGAGGCGTGTCCTCTTTGTCTGTAAGTACAGTGAAGGAGGCGTGTCCTCTGTCTACAAGTACAGCGAAGGAGACGTGTCCTCTGTGTCTATAAGTACAGTGAAGGAGGCGTGTCCTCTGTGCTGGTTAGTCTCTGCGAAAGAGGCGTGGTCTCTGCGTCTATCAGTACTAGCGAAGGAGGCGTGTCCTTGAACTTGAACTTACAGAATACTGTATCGTATATACAGCAGGCAGATTTAAAAGTGTTTTTCACACATCGGATTGTGACCACATCACACACTGAACACTAAAGAACACTAACTCCCAACGCTATCGGCAACGCCCACTGCAGAGCTTCCGTAAATGAATCCCAGCGTTTCAGCGTAAGCCCAGCATGCATTTAATGGTTGAGTGACTATAACGGAGACTGCGACGACAAAAATCTGTGAACATGGAGCGAATGTTTGACTTTGGATTGGGACGGAGTCTAATTCTGATTAGAATACGCAGGTGACTGTCTGGCCTCCCACTGCAGTGTCTGGAAACTCAGACATAAGACTCCCCACCCGCTCCCCCCTCCTGCGTGTGCAACACACACACACACACACACACACACACACACACACACACACACACACACACACACTGCTGGTTTCTCAGATTTGGATTGATAAGACTTCGGCAAAGTCTGACATTAACGCCGCCTTCGATCGATAGGAAAAACAAGGCTGTAATCCTCCAAATCTGGACGCCGTCTCAAGCTCCTGAGCAGCTCTTAATCTACTTTCGGCATGTTTCACATGCACAGATGTTAAGTACAGTTTGTAAAGGACACAAGCGCTTTCTTTAACCCCCTCGACAGACCGTTTTAATACGACGTCTACCACCGTCAGCCTTTATCGCTTGACATTTAAGAGAATTTTCTCACGGCGCTTGGCGAGACAGGTGAGACCACGCAGCAGAACGGGGCACCTGTGTGCCGCATTTTCATCAAGCGATGGAACGACCGAGAAGCTGCTTTCATTTCATACAAACTGCTTTAAATATGAGTCGTACGAACGCTCATTACTGAGTTTTAGTATTTAGATGTCCGTTTTACTACATCCCCAGCTCTTATTCGACTTTTATTTATTTATTTATTTATTTATTTATTTATTTTTACAGGATTGCAGGGATGTTAAATGATTACTTCCTGAATGAAGTCGGGGCCTGACACGAGTGATGTGAGGTCGAGGTAAAGCTATATAATGAAAAATAAGTGACCATGACAAGATGACAAATGCTGATGTCCTCCCTCTAGGGATCTAACGAAGAAAGAAGAAAAAGAAAAAGAAAAGAAAGGAAAAAAAAAAAAAAAAAAAAAACGCAGAACATGACTTTTTTTTCTTTTCTTTTCCCTTTTTAAAGAACGTGTGCTCTGTGATTTATTAGGGAGCGCAGTACGCTAATCAAGCGTATTAAAACTGAAGTAAATATGCGAGGGTGACAGACACTCCCTCATAATAAAGACGGATAAATGAAACACGAGGAAAGCAAATAATACAAATCAGTGTTTAAAAACCTTTCCTTTTTTTTTTTTACTGCTTATAGAGGAAGTGATTATCGTAGCATCTGCACTTGAAAAGGTCTTTGTGTGCGTGTGTGTGCACGCGTGTGTCTGCCTTCATCTCTGTCTTGTGTGTAAAACAAACCGAGACACGCAAATGACCGATATGCCAATGTGTCCCTGACTAAATCTGTAAATATTAAAAGCAAGCGGAGTGAGGAGGGGTGCGTGTGTGTGTGCGCGTGTGTGTGTGAGTGTGTGTGGCTCACTAGACCCTTTAAAACACATCAATCCATTTATTAAACATTTTTTTTTTCATTTGCCGTCGCGCCACATCCTCTGTACTCAGCTATAGAGGGGGGTCGAATATTTATAGGACGGTTCAGATGAGCTCTGAAAAGTGTGCTGTGCGTGTGTGTGTGTGTGTGTGTGTGTGTGTGTGTTGGTGGGGGTAGGGAGAGCAGTGAATTTCATCATTGCCTTGGCGCTGCCAGGCTTCGGCAAGTGTCAGACAGATTCTAATAAAAGTGTCTGGCCCCACGGTGGGCACCGGGCTGGCGCTTGCCGTGCCGCGGCTGACTGCTTGGTATGCGTGGAGCATGGCAGCGCTTCAGCTGTTGCTGGGGGCTCTGTGGTAAAGAGTCACACTGATTAGTTGGCATCGGCCATTGTTCGGTGCGAGACCAAACGGGGGGAGAAAATACAATTAGAGCCCGAGAGAGACGGTGAAAGAGAGAGAGAGACCGAGACAGAGAGACAGAGTGCGAAAGAGAAAGAGAGAGAGAGCGTCTGAAGGGAAAAGCCATTGTTTTTGAAAAACAGCATTTCTAATGTGGGTAATTTAGCAAAATTAGATTCTTAAAAGTTGAACACTCCGGGGAGCACGTAACAAAATTAGCCGTAACACTTAATGAGCTCGGTTCGCGGAGGGAAAGAACGAAGAAGAAGAAGAAAAGAGAATCCGAGTGTACCGAGTGAACCCGGACTGCAGATCAGTCGTTAAATGTCAGGCCGCCTTTCCGGCGGGTGCAGACGCCTGGGCGGCATTAGAGAAACTAATCTGCAGTTCGGTTCTGAAAGTTTGCGCCGATATTCTGAGACGAGGAGGTGTGTGGATTAATTAAGCGACAGAAACCGTACCAGGAGTCAGACTTTGTCTGGGGGGGGGAGAAAAAAAAAAAAGACAGAGCAATGAGCGGTGTGTTTACTCAATACGTGAAACCCTTTTAAGGACAAGGTGGTGAATAACGAAGGAACACGAGGAACAACGTGCGTAACCGATTCATGTTTAAAACGGTACTGAGGGCTGAGGACGAACCGGGTGTCGTGCCTGGATGAAAAGGGAAAAAAAGAAGAGAAAAAAAAAAACCCCACGGAGATGTTACTTGAACGTTACAGATTACAGGACGTCCTTTTACTGCAAAAATGCCTGTTTTAAACGTCATCAACCTCCTCGTGAGTGAGGAAAAAAAAAAAACACAGTGTTTTGCTCGGCGTCGTTTGTTTTTAATTCGGAGAAGTCGATATCCGATAAGGCTTCGTTAAGAGAATCGTTAAAGTAATAATCTCTTATTGACGTGAAAGGGCGACTAGACGACACGTTAGTAATCTACGCATCTTTACGCACGTTAGATTGTTGAGTAACAGAGGACGCATCGTGCTGCCTAGTGGCCTGCGAGGGAAAAACACATCAACAGCTAAACAAGTTGGACAAAATTAAAAATCTTTATTTTAAAGTTTTATTGAACAACCTCTACAAGCCGAACACAGATTCGTTACAGAACATGCGGCGCGATGAAAGCTGCGTGGGGGGAAAAAACAACAACAACAACAACAACAAAGCGAAGAAAGGCGTTGTCTAGACTGCAAACTGCTGTAACAGCAGCTTTCCGCCAGGTCTAACTGCTTCACCGTCCCTGGTTCCTTTTAGTCCCTGTTCCTAGGACATCGGTCGGCGTCCTGCCTCGCTCTCCTGCGTCGCCTCGGGAGGAAAGTTCGAAGAGTCGCTCTTGCCCTCCGCCCAGGTCCCAAGAGCCTAACCCGTGATTTTGCATTCACTCAGCTCACAAGTTAGGGTCTCAGGGAACAGGAGAAGTACAGCATGGTCCGAAGAGGTGCAGGGGTTAGAGTGTGTGGGGGGGAAGAACCAGGATCCTGTCTCTCGCTCTCTCTCTCTCGCTCTCTCTCTATCATGCACACACACACACACACACACACACACACACACACACACACGCGCGCGCGCGCGCGAGCTCTTTCCTGTGTGGCTGCTCTTTGTTCAGCGTCCGGCTCTGTTCGTCTCAGCGGGCCAAAGCTCTGTCTGGTACCGTACAACAACACCGGCCCTCTGCAGACGGATCAGGATATAAACACACACACACACACACACACACACAAAATCCCCCCTCCTCTCCACCCCGATATTTCACCCGATAACGTGTCCTGCATTCCACGCTAGTCGCTAAAATCCGAACGCTGACCCGACCGGACGAAAGCAGGCGACGCGACCGATAAAGAGCAAACGAGTTTTTAAAAACGAACACGCCTTTTCAGACTTTCGCATTTCTCCGTCGAAAATGCAGCGGCGAGTCCGTGGCACCCTGCGCTGCGCTAACTAGCCTTTGTTGGCTGAGGTAAGCCCCCAGTCAGACGGTCAGTCTCTCTCTCTCTTTCTCTCTCTCTCTCTTCTTTGTCTTCAGAGCCACAGCATTGGTGTGCATCTCTCACCTTGCTGATCTGCTGCAAGCGGCTTGTATGGAAAGGCAGAGGTGCAGCTCAGACACAGAGAAAGGGGGAAGGACTCGGGATTCGCGCCTCTCGCAAACGATTCCGTATCAGCAAAAAAAGAAAGAAAGGAAAGGAAAAAAAAGAGAAAAAAGTGCGAGCCGCTGATCGGCGGCGGCTGCAGTTCTCCGCCGCTCCCCCTCTACTCCCCCCAACCTGCACTCATTTAACTCAGACACACAGCCACTGCGACACCCCCCCCGACACCCCCCCCCCTTTCCTTACGACAGTGGCGCGCTCCACTCTGGACCGAAGTTGTCATTTAGATGCGATCACCGGATCGATCGGCAGAGACGACAGCGCCGGCTTTCTCACCGCCTTCTCTCTAGTCCCGACATCAGACTGGCCCGGCATCAATTTCAAAAGCGCACGCGCCAGCCGAAACGCCGCTTTTCGCCACGCTTGCACACAAAAACACAGGCTCACACACTCACACACACACCACTAACAGACTCCTCCCCCCACAAACAATCAGCCTGCTTCCTCCTCCTCGAGGGAACACGGAATGAGCGGACGCTGCCGGAAATGAGAGCGGCTCGACGCGCGCCTTAAACGACCCCTCCTCCCTGCCTCACATGCACACGGGCACGCCGACAGAGCCGACATGTATGATTTGTCATTTCAGAGTAACGGTAAAAGGTAAGAGGAAAGAGAGTGTGAGAGAGCATGCGAGAGAGAGAGAGAGAGAGAGAGGAGAAGGTGAGCGAGCTATCCCAGACAGAGGCAGGTCACTGAGGTGGGACAGGAGTGTGTGAGGTGATGAGGCAGTCGTCTACCTCCAACACCCACCCTCACCCCCACCCCCTCCTCTCCTCTCCACCCCCACCGCCATCACACCACCATCAGCGCAATCGCTTTCTCTCTCTCTTTCTCTCTCATGCACCCCAATGACAGAACCCCCCCCACACACACACACATCTTTTCCCTCAGCGACCCCCTCCCCTTTTCCTCCTCTCCTCCTTTCATTTCTCCTCCAGGTTGCCGCACCTGTCTGGCACAGAGTCTCTTCGGCGCCTCGGCGTGTCTGAGATCCAGTCGGCAGCGGCGTGCTGCGCTGAGCGCCCTCCCTCTCCTCTCCTCTCCTCTCGCTATATCCTCCTCTCCTCTCCTCTCGCTACATCCTCCTCTCCCTCTCCTACTCGCTCTCACTCGCTCAATCTCGACTGCTGCAAAGCCTTCGTCCTGCACTGATCAATCCTTTCCTTTAGGCGGGGGGAAAAAAAAAAAGCGTTTGCAAAATGCATGCGCATACACAAGACACGCAGCCGGGGGTTGGGCAGCTAGCTCGCTGTTGCCACACACACACACACACACACACACACACAGAAACGCACGCACGCACACAGAAGGTGTGTTAAAATATTTTAAAAACAAACAAACACGATATGATGTGATGTGATGATATCTGGCGGGAAACGTAATCTAAAAAGTACGTGCGATCGTTCCAGGATTCACAAACTCACATGGTACAGTACGTATATATAAAAAGAAATTCCTCACGGTCGTTCAAAGCAGGTTTTCGGCTACAGACGGAGCACGGAAGGCTTGAACGTTTGGTGGAACGTATGAACTGGTCTGACTCTGGGAAGCATAACTTTCCTTCACACGCAGCGCAGTGCCACGTGACAAAACCACTGCAGTTTATCAAACAACACTTGGGGGGGGGGGGGGGGGGGGGGACGAAAAGCTCATAAAATCCTTCGGTCAGAAAGCAGCCATCAGTGGTGTTTTTTTTTTTTTTTGCATTTTGGAGGGGGGGGGCGCAAAGGAGCAAAGCCCAGTCAGTCGTGGAGTCGGAATCAATTCTCGGAGGAGCAGACACGTTTGATGAGATGGGATGATGGTTGATTTATCTGTCTGGGAGCGCTTCGGGACGGCCCCGTCTTAATCTCGCAACCTGTGACCTTCTCTCGCTGCTCCCTGCGGCGCGGATAGGGGTCGCGACCCTTACGCTGACAGCCGGTCATTGATTATGTGCTTAATGCAAACGCCGAGGATGTCGACCGCACTGCAATGCAGAGCCTGGCGCGCACACACACACACACACACACACACACACACACTGAATGGTCTCGCTGAGGGACTGCGGTTCAACCTAATGCAGATCTGACAGGAGACCCCGCCGATATGAGAGCACACCGTACTGGTTCAAACCTCAGGATGAAGAAGTGTGGCAGTGTGTGTGTGTGTGTGTGTGTGTGTGTGTGTGTGTGTGTGTGGTGTGCACCAACGAAGACTGGTGAAATCAGCAGGGAAACCTTGAAGGACTGATGGTGATCAATCAACTCTATTACCGCCGTGGCAGTGTCTGGGCCGGTGGCCAAGCTTATACACACACGGGCCGTCAGCAGAGGGCCGCCGCCTCTCTCTCTCTCTCACACACACACACACACAATCCAGACAATGAAGTGCGGCTGAGTCCTCACACACATTACACATTAGAGGCGACCATTAACCCAAGCGCAAACGTGTAAACACTCTCACACACACACACACACACACACATGCGCGAGACAGACACCCGTAGACCCGAGGTGCTCAGCTCACCGCCATTTTGTTGAGAAAAGAGCATTCTCGACGCCGCGGGAGCCGACACTCGCATTTCTGCACCGTGTGACACGGGTTTACGACGTGAGCGCACGAGGTTGCTACTATAAAGGATCGAGAGAGAGAGAGAGAGAGAGAGAGAGAGTGAGAGAGAGAGAGAGAGAGAGAGAGAGAAAAGAGCGCTAATTTCCTACACTCTCTGAAGTGAGAAACTCCAGATGGTTTATTCGCTGCAACTTCAGGATAATCTCTTCCTATTAGCAGACGACTCGACTCATTTCTAGAAAGATTACAGCGGCCCGTCAATTTCCGGCCTGGCGTTAGTGAGAACAAAACGCCGAAGAGGGCGTTAACAATCTTATATTTGTTTTACAATAATCTCATAATCTCCGAAACAGGATCTAAATTCGCCTATACTGAAGGTGGTATGATTTATCCGCATGTCGTCGATGTATCGCTTACGTTATATCATTAGTCGTAGATGAGGACGGAAGGAGCGGCTGTTTAACTTCCGGAAATCACAAAGACACCACGCTGTACAGACGAGACGTGACGGGAAACGTCTCGTGCTTTCTGACAAACAACAACAACAACAAATGAGCAGAAATTAAATCTGGAGAAATCCGTGTTCTAGAGACATCAATAATTAAATAATTAATAACCTACGAGAAAATAAATGTGTGAATGTACGCACGAGAGAGTAGTGACACGGAGAAGAGGGTTGTGTGTGAGCCTCTTCCTCTCCACACACACACACGCACACAGAGCAGCATTAATGACCATCGTGTCTGGTCCCTGTAGATGACAGTCCAGTCTGCAGCCGCTGATCAATCCCATCGATTTGTCCCAGGGGTCAAAGGTCATGGGTGTATTGATAGGAGAAAGTGCTTTATGCAGCAAGGCCAGTCCTGACTCCAGACAGATCAATGACGCCTCAGTCACATACATCACATGTGTATTTATTTCCCATCGAATAATAAGATTTGGACTTGCATTTGATTACCCGGTCTGTCTCTACGGCGCGGCGTACCGAGCACCCCGGCCGGAACCCGTCTCACTCGTTCACCATCGCTGCACTCCTTCTCCGCACCGGCGATGCTCAGGTCATGGTCAATGATGCTCTGGGTGAAGGGCGGCGGGCTAAGCGTTCAATTACGCACACAAACTAACAATCGATGACGTACGAGAAGGCGCGCCTGATGCAGTGCACCTACAAATAATCCATGCACGTACCGAAGCACGTGAAAACACGCCGATGTATACGAGGAAAATGGAGAATGTCATCAATAAAGCTTTAAAGCGCTACATGTCCTGTACCTGTTTCGTACAGCGGATGGATTTCCTTTAGTTATGAGAAACACGAGCAATCGATTCCTTACGCTTCCTTCATAAACATTTCTAGCGTTGTGAGAAACGCGATTACTTCTCCTGTCTTATCCGTCTCTCCGAACGCTTTCTTCCTTTCTTACGTCTGAAAGGTCGTTAAACCCCGTTACTTTTACAACAGGAATAAACGAACGAACGAACAAACAACGTCCAAAACTGTATCCAAATTATTTTTTTTTTTATGTTTATATAACGATAATTTTCTACGATATTTCTATGTTCGTTTTTGTTTTTTTTGTAAAAAAAATTCGAATTAAATTAAAAAAAAAAAAATATTCTACAAAATTTAAACAATTCACTCCGAAAGGCAAACATTTAATTTTATTTAAGAAATTTACATTTTACAATTTTAAAAAGCTGTATCCAATCAAAGTTTGCAATAACTACAAATATTGTGGTATAATGTTTTTTTTTTTTTTTTTTTTAAAAAAAAAAAAAGAAGATAATTTTAAGAGGAAGGAAGGAAGAAGAAAAAAAAAAGTGAAAATAAATTCACATTTGAGAATTAATAATGATTAATAAGAATTATGAGATAATTACGGATTTTTTTTATTTGATTCAGGTTTTCTTTCAAAAGCTGTAATGTGACCGTGAACTCGATGAACGGACATCGTTTTTTCTTTTTCTTTGCGTAGGTATCATTCTTGTCTTTCCCTCAAATCAATTCACTTTTGTTTTTTAAAAGCAAGAACTCTGGAATGCTATTAAATCCCCATTAACACACACACACACACACACACACACACACACACACACACACACACGAGGCTATTTGTTTGAGGTGCGGATTCGCAGAGGAGTGAAACAAAAGTGTCTTCTTCCCTGCCCTATCTAATCCCGTAATTTATTTGTTCGGCTATCACATAAATCGAAGCCCAGCTGTAACCAATGAGTTGTAGCTCGGCCGGCCGCGCCAGCTGGATCCGATTCTGCTGAGGCGACGGGATTTTTTTTTTTTTTTGACACGCTTCGCTCTGCTACATCTGGAGGAACCATCGGGGTTCAGAGAAGTGAGGAGGAAAAACTTAAAACAAACTCCTGCGAGTTCTCTTCTCGGTGTCTGTCTAGTTTCAAGCGTCGGCTTCTCTTTCGGGGTTAACGACAACAAAACAACCTGTTAAGACCAGGGTTTAGTGGTTTGTCAGTGGTTGTCATTGTTTCCACAGCGGAAAAAAAACACACAAAAAAAAAAAAAAAAAACAACAAAAAAAAAAACTTTCCTAAAGTCAGATTTACGGCGGGATAAAGATCCGGGATGATAGACAGAAAAGCTGAGCCGAGTCCAAAGAGGAGGGAGTTAGATGTAAAGCCAGGGATTTGGCACTTCTTCAGTCAAGATAACTAAATAAATAGACTTTCTGCAGGTCAGTTGAAAAAAAAGAAAAAGAAAAAGTTAAAACATATAGAAAGCAATTTTTTTTTTCCAGCTGAGAAAAACTTTAAATTTTTTTTTTAAAAAATAAAAAATGACCTGCAACTTGACACACTTTAAAAAAAAAAGAAAGAAAAGTTCTTAAAGTTTGTTCATTATTTTTAAAGGGTCATTATTTTTCAGTGTAGAGAAGGGCGAGATGGCAAAATTATCCCGACAAAACTTGAAAGGTTTTTTTTTTTCCTATCGATGGCCATGACAGGTACATACATGTATATATATATATATATATATATATATATATATATATATATATATATATAAAAATGAAAGCAGTTCATGGAGAAAATAAAAACAACTGGTACAAATTTCCAAGTGAGTAACAAATTAAACACTAAAGCAATGTACATTCTGTACTTTGATGAAAAGTCAGAAGTTTAAAGGGAGAGGCGGGGTAAATGCTTATAGGTTTTCAGTGTAGAAGATCCAAGGAAAATGCTCTTACTTGTTAGAACTTCTAGCCGTATTTGTTGTGAGCTCGTTTTTGGAAATTGTGTCAGTGGTACAAGGAGCCGGCCGTTTGTTTGTGCTTTAATTAATAGCTGTTAACTCTGATTTTAGCCTACTGGCTCTTTAGAAATACACAGTAACGTAAAGGAACAATAAAAAAAAAATAAAAACCCAGTGAATCTGGAGCAGGGGGAAAGGGGAAGAAAAAAAAAAAAAGCGGTGGATGTAAATCTCCTAAGGCTTTTACTGAGACAGTTCCAAGAGAAACCTAATCACCGAGCTGCTGAGAATCCCAGCCATTTAAGGAAACACACACACACACACACACACACACACACACAAGGCATGGGTATTTTATGTAATGGATCTACACATAAATTCCACATCAGTTTCTCCGATCTCTCCTCTGATTCAATTCATATTCGTAATTGTGTTTCTGCCGCCCGAGTTTTCAAGTCAAAACACTCATTTACAACGTCTCGCTGCACTGATGAATGATTCTCACTGACTCACGCTCCTAAATCAATTTAGCTGACATTCGACAGGTCTAACTTCATGGCAGTGGAACGACGCGACAGATTTCAGAACCTCCTCCGTATTTTCTCTCCTCTCTCTCTCTCTCTCCGGTCGGCTCGGATGTGCTTCGCAAGCAGTGGCGTGCAGCCAAAGCAACCCAGCGTCCTCGTTCTGCGGAGACAGCGGCCGTGTCGTGCTGAGCGAGAGAGGGAGGAACGAGGGTTCGGGACGAGTCGTCCTGTATGCCTGAGCGCCGCACGCTATACTCCGTGCAGACGCTTTCCCGCGAGTGACGCGAGGCCGTATGTCAAAGACGGGCGCGATACGCCGAGGAGACCGAGACCCGGTTCCAAAGTCACGCTCCGTACGTCCTGTTTAGGTCTGGATTGTGTCTGTAAATCACTGGTTTGGAGCGCTGGGTAGAATGACAAGGCCTCGTGGGATGGAGAAAGCCTTCACTGAGGCTAAGCAAACACACGAGGCAGTGAAGGATGAGGACGGATCCCTCATGTAAGCCGGATCGGTGTGTGCCGATATGCAAACCTCAGCTTCAAGTGGTTTGTCATGTTATTATTAATAACGATGTGTGGTTTGGTGAATGGACGAATGGAAATGCCATGTGCTCCTTAAATCTGGACAAAACAAGGAATTTCAACAGAGAGTTGTTGTCCGTTTTATTTTTTTCATTAGGAAAACACACACACACACAGTCACCGAAAGACGGACTGCGTCCGTGCGTGCTATTTTTACAAGTGTCTCGAGTCCGTGTCGTCGAACAGCAAGCGCGTTAAACTGAGGACTGGTTGATGCGCCGATCCTTTTGTTCAAACCGAGAGAATCACCACAACGCTCTGGCCAGACCGTTGTGCAATTTGTACTTCGATCCCACGATCTCGGCTTAGCCTATTTACGTCTAGTTTTTATTCTAGACATTTTGAGAAATGGAGTAATCGAGCGAAGTGAAGTAATCCACCTAATCTCTGTTCATCTGCTCATAATTACCTGCGAGTGTATTTCACACTCGTCCTCTCGATCGCTGAGGATAACGTGTTATGGGTGTTTCAGCGACACGGGCTTAGAAAGGAAAAAAAAAAAAAAAGCCTAAATTGAGGCGAGGCGGCGCGTCAGCGGGGCTGCGCCGTTACCGAGGAAACAGGAATCGGCATTTTTTTGGCTCGGAATTCTTTGAACAATAAAGACACTCACCGACAAATTTATTAGCAATACTTGTATGCGTGCATGTTCATGCATTTATCCCATCAACCAATCACATGGCAGCAGCACAGTGCAGGAATCTGAATCTTTTTGTTGGGGGGTGGGGGGTGGGGGAGGGGTGCTACTGCCCCCACTGTAGCCTCAGAATCCTGTTCGTGGTTGACATAAGTGGAACCCGGAGCGGTTTTCTGCTGTTGTAGCTCCATAATATATATATAGTGTAGATCTATGTCACTGATAGAGCTAGGTAGAGCAAAACCTACAGCCTGGGTGAGAAAGAAATCAGCCCCTGATAAACTGATATAATCGTGGATATAAACAATCAGACAACACCTTATGCCTGCTGGTCATATAATATATGATATATATTGATAACCACAAGTCGGCCATGGCGTACCTATACCTATGCATATTCGGGCTGCGTCTCAAATACACTGTTTATGACACCGATATTAAGTAAGCACGCCGGTCGTATCGGACATTACCCCGAGTATGTGCACACGAGTAAAACTGAAAACTAACCATATAATGACGCTGACCTTCAGCTCCTGATGTAAAAGAACATTTTTGACTTGATGCCTCTCGCAAGTACTGATCTACGCTTTAACCTCTGCAGGCGTGTGAACTCGGAGAAAATTACATGCCTTATAAAGATAAATGCAGGAACAGAATGGATCGAGACATAACGCTACCTTTTATCATCAATAATATCTTAGAAGGCCTTCAGGACTGATGTGCGAAGAGCGCTGGGGTTCAGCCCGTGTGTTTATATTGTAGGTGCACTATTACATTACAGCCAGGGCGTGCTGTGTACTGTACGTAAACACAGCAGCGGATTAAATCTCCAACAACAACAACAAAAAAAAATAAACCCTGCCAAATACCACTAATTGAGAGCGTGGGCTCTCCCCCTCGAGAAGGGGAAAAGTTAATTAACCCGCCGCATTAAAGGAAACCGTAATGTGAACTCCGCTGTCACCTCGTATTAAGCAGTTAAGAGGCTTGTGCGCTCGGAAACTTTTTCCCCTCCGTGTTTAAAAGTGTACGCTACAAAACCGTACGCCCCCCACGTAATACTTTACGTTTGAATTCGTGAATTATTTCGAGGAAGGCGGCGAACGCTTATCGAGTGCACACGACGGTGAAAGAGCATTTAGGATGCTTAATTAAACATCGGCATTAACGTAAAAACCCACTGTTGGGTTCATTTATCTGGCTCGGTGAAGCCATTTGTCGTTACGTGACTTAGCCGTGTAGCTTATACGCACGGCCGCGTTCAATGCGAACGTCTCGAGGCCGGCGGGTTCCGCCAGAGTTTCCGCCGGCTTACTCGTGAGGTTGATCACGCATCGCTCCGCATCGCGCGAACGTTGAAAGAATTTTCACGGGCGAGATACGATCATAAGAATGCTACAGCTACAGACTCCGCCCACTCTGTTCTAACCTTTCAGACTTTTTAAGGACAATTAAAAGAAGATTGAACTAGAAATCTAGGCATGTCCTTCGATTTGACGTCAGAGATTTCTATGATATAATAAAACACTGAGATATGCGCTTAGAGGAAAATAATCCAAGTCGGGGTAGTGTGAAAGTATTTTCCCATAAAATCAGTAAGGGAACTCTGAAGTACAGTTCCCAACAGCCACTGCTTCACTGTCACATGACCACCTGTGCCTGATTCACGGTCCTGGTAATTAGCACCCTTGCATATAGTCGCAGTTTGCAATGCCCACTCTGTCTCACGTTATCGTCTCACTATACCTTTGTCTCTGCCACAGTGTTTCGTTTCCTTGTTGCAGAGTGTTTCGTATGTTTG
This sequence comes from Ictalurus punctatus, assembly GCF_001660625.3. Taxonomy (NCBI): domain Eukaryota; kingdom Metazoa; phylum Chordata; class Actinopteri; order Siluriformes; family Ictaluridae; genus Ictalurus; species Ictalurus punctatus. The sequence continues at coordinate 2,500,020 of NC_030431.2, forward strand.
TTTGTTAATAAATGTTTAAGAATCTGCGCTTGCTTCCGTCTCTACCTTTGAATCGTGACGGTTATAAACAGTCGTTCCTCACTACTCTAGTAGTACTTGTAACTGCCTGTTACAAAGTGCTGAAACTGGAGACTCCTTCCATGAGTGCTAAATAACCATGTCCTAACATAAAGCTTCAATGGTTATAAGTTGATCTTTGATTAAAAAAAAAAAATAGTAATAATAAAAAAAATCTGTTACTATAGAAACGTACTAGAGCGAGTGACCAATCAGATTCGACAACTCGACAAGATCGTAGCTAAGAACCCTAAACGATCCGTTTACTAAAGAGTAAATACGTACTTTCAATACGTACGTACGGTCTACACTTAGACAATTAAGTTCAATCACAAAAACTGTTCTGAGCAACATAATGTTAGTTTAATGTAGTTAGTTTGCAACGGCTTCTCACTGAGAAGCGCGACGGCGTCTTATTAGACCCTAATCGCTTCGGTATACGATCAGAAAGTGAAGAAACAGGAGGTAAAAGTGAGAGGAAATGGGAAACATCTGGTCAGATCCAACCTCAGGGACAGGCAAAGCTTTCTACAAATGAAAACTCATTAAAAGACTAATCACACACATGACTTGAAAGTGAGACGCACCCACCGCTTGACATTCAAAAGCTGTTACACCAGCACTTGTAGGAAATTAATGTATATCACACGCTCAGACTCCCAAATTCAAATTCCCTGCAAAGTCGTAACTCTGTGTAACAAACGGAGCTTTTTCTCGAGGAAAGGTGGGCTAAAAATACGTCTTTACAGCAAAGCCCCTTGTTTGCGGGATGTTTCCATCAGGACGAGGTCTCGCTGGACGACATGAGTGTACTCCAAGGAAAGCTAGAAGGTTGTACAGTTAACTCCCATGGTGTAATTCTAAACCATACAACCTACTACCTCAACCTGGATGCACACGGTTTCTTCTCGTATCCAGGGTCCGCTCCGTAGTCTGGCGCTTCAGATCTGGAGCTTGAAATGGAAAAATAAGCTCACAGCGACTAACACATATAGCACAACACGCGTTTAAAAAACAGAAAAGATTTACCGGGGATTTTCTGATGATTAAGGGGATGGCGTGTACTGTTCCGCTGAGCTTTCCTCATGACGGGTATTAAATTTAAAGAGAAACCAAAACGTCCCACTACGGAACATAAATACTCCAATGCTATTAAACTGGGCAGAAAATGGCTGATTGCACCACAGTGACAGAGACCCACAGAAGCGAGCTTGGGTTGCTAGATTCGCCACAAGATCGGATCTACGGGTTTATGACAAGTGGTTCGTCCTCGAAAAAAAAACAACGACAACAAAACAAACTAAATAAAAACAACAAACGCACAAATGTCTACGTCACAAATTCCCGACGCTAATCGAAAAAGAAACATTTTATTCTTTTGAAAAGGGAAGAAAAAAAAAAACGAGACAAATTACGACAAAAGTAGCTGGACGAAACTGTTAGAACTTAAACTAGCACGTCGACAGACTCGTCTTTTCTCTCGGGCGCGTGTCGAGCGATTACGCCCGGGTGCGAGAAGACACCTCGTGATGCTCTACTGCTAGACAGCTCATCTGTAGTGTACGAGATTACGGTGGAAAGCTTACCTGATGTAGCACGGCTCCGGAAACGTATCGCATGCACGCCCGCTCGTCGCACTGAAAAAAACAAACAAACAAACAAAGATCGTTATCGATCATCAGTCACAACATCAGACAAAACACTTTAGTATTGTGGAGCTGCCGGATGTATCACTGTAATCACACGGTCATAACTACCGTATTTCTGATGCGTTACTTATACGTTACGTTTGTAGAAGTGGTTCGCAAGCGTAGGAAAACAGTCTATCTATCTATCTATAATATAACGTTTCTAGCCTTTCAACTTGAATAAATTAAGCAATGCAGGATACAATCAGATGTGCAGTTCCACTGATTACTAATCACTCCAATTTTTATCCATTTAAAACACAAAGAATCACCAACGTTCAGCAGGGATCTGCTCTGGCAGCCAGTTGTGAGTGTGTGTGCAGTGTGCTTTAACATGGTAACACTGCACACAGAGTGGTTTTACCACAGAGCAAAGAAGCTGCCTGGGCAGGAAACCTGCCAAACCGTATCGTCATGAACACAGCTAATGTTCAGTCGCCGAACATTCAAGTGAGAATTGAGACGTTCACGTGGATTCGAGACGACCGGTGCCAGGGCTTTTATAACAATGGCAAAGTCTGTGCCAGCTTACCAACACTTCACCTATTCATCTGGACTTTTAATGCGTTTTTCTTGTTTGAATGTTTTAAAGCGTTCGCCTCCTCTAACGCGCTCTCTTCCCGTTCCGAGAAGAAAAAGTCGCACGGTTCGGTCAAAAAAATCATAAAGAAAAATGAAACAAATACGAGCGCCGCGCCAAATCTAAATCAGCCCGGGATAGGATCCAGAGATCTCGGCAAATTCAGGTAAAGGTCTGTACTGTGCTGCGCCGTCCGCCATTTTCTCAGGCATCGAGAGGCAGGGGGGGAAAAAAAAAGGAAAGAACTCTCTCTGCTTTCCAAGTTTCCCTTCTCTCTCTCTCTCTCTCTCTCTTTCTCTTTCTTTCCCTCTATGACTCTCTGTCCTGGCACCGTAACAAAACCTCAGCCAAAAGGTCAAACAGTTCTCCGGTTCGGGATCGGAAAAGCGTTCCACCGAACCGTTCGGCTAACGGTGTGAAGACATCTTTTGTCTAAATCAAAACCCTTAGCCCTGCCTACCCCAAAAATCCGGCAACCTCCGGGGGAGAAACAGAGGGGAGGGAGCGGGTAGGAGTGGTGTTGGGAGTCATGGCAACCTCCACCTGGCATGCTGCCCGTCATCGGTGCACGGAGTGTGAGCGCCGGCTTGCGTGACGGAGAACAGGAATGCTCTGCTCCGTCCAAAGTCGGTCTGATATTTTCACGGCCAGCGGTTCAGTTTCATGCGCAAGTGCCAGAACCGAAGTCATGTAAACGAGGCGGTATCCTGGATCAACACCGCACAAATGTCTGGCAAAAAAAAAAAAAAAAAAAAATTATAATTACTAACTTAATTTGCTGGAATTCCTACGAACTGCATGAGATCTCGTTACACGGGTAGCTGTTGCCGAGTGCTGGCCAGACTTCCACAAACACAGACAAAGACACACAAACGCACGCTCGGAACCCGGTCGTGTAAATCTGCGGCTCCGGTTGCAGACGGCACGTGAGGCAGACGCTCAGACCCCCGGAATGTGTCCTGAATCTTAACTTGTCCCGATAGTGCACGATCGGTGAGTCACTGCCGGATTACTAACTTTCCCCAAGCGACCCAATGCTAACGTATTTCGAACCCCCATTAACACACTTCCACTCCTCTGTCTTCCAAATTAAAATACATTCGACTGGAATATGCGTCACAGACCATAATACTCCGTTCTGTCCAGGCACGTTATCGCGCTTCTGAAATAATCTGCTTCCAGTGCGCTTTGAAGCGCTGAAATCTAATTGAGCGATTGGCTAATTATCAGCCGATTAACCGGACGCCGATGTGAAATGACTATGAAAAAAAAAAGAACCTTAATGACTTTTCGCAGTTAATTCGAGTAACATCATCGATTCAGTGTCACATTATATAGACCCGGCGTGTCAGATTGCGATCCTATACGTCCGCTGAAGAGCGTCTGCCTCGGCTCACGTAGCCGGTTACCTAAATAAAAGACCTCTCGTACGTTCGGCGCGTTTAGAGAACGGAGACAAATCTGTATCTCCGGAGCAGGACGGAAAAGATGCGATATAGGCCGCATAAACGCAGCACACGGCTAACTAATATTCCTCGCCCTGTATTTGTTCAGCTTTCCAGATCGACCGTCCTGGGATCTGTCGTTAGTTTGGATAAATCTTATAAATACCGGTAAAACAAGTGACTTGGGTGACCGAGTTTAGATTAGAACCATGAGTACGAGGAGGGAAAAAAAACGGAAAAAAAAACCCCCCACACATCTCCAACAGGTTATGAAGAGTCTTTGTGGAATACTTGTAGTGAAAAGCTCATATTGGAAGTTTGTTTTCCTTCTCCCTGTGCCCCACTCAGACTTGGGATTCCATTCAATAACCTTAAATCACTTCGGTTTTGAACTCGGTACCCTCCTCTACCGGCAACAAATAAGTCTAATCGTTCGCTTGAGAGTTTCTGATTCCGACCTGATACGTCCGGCCTTTTTTATTTCCCCGAACTGACAGATGAGCATCTAAGAGTTCTCTCCAGAAGCAAACGTTTCGTGGACCGAATGGGAAAGAATCGGTGGCGATACTTTCAGACCAACATTCCACAGAGACATGCGTGCCAGGCCTTGGCCCTGTGGAATCCAGCCCGCAAAACTCGATATGTGGATTCAATTACCCTGAGCCCGTCTGCTTTGTGCCTGCATCGGCAGATAGCATCGGAGCGGACACTCCTCTACTCCCGCTGCCCGTAGACCAGAACAAGGGATTATCGGAACGTGCTTTATTTTAAGACGTAATATCTCGGCCGGGGACGACAAAGGACGGGGAGCCAGTTTTGTTCATTTCTCTGAACTCGTGACAGCAAAGACGACTGGTAAAAATACGCGTGTTTGTTTACATAAAAGTGTGTTCTATATTGCCAGATGCCATTTTTTATGATTATATTGGGGACTGGGAAGGAGTCGAGCAAAAAGTAGGACAAAAAAATGTATTTCCATTGAACAAAATTCGTAGGAATTTCCTGCTAACAAGAAAAAGCAGCTCCATTCCCACATATTAAAACAACCACAAACCTGCCTGAACCGTTTCATGAGTAGACTTGTGAGAATTTCACCAGTTTCATTAGTAACACTGTGATTAAAAGATAAACCAACGCACAGTGTCAACTTATACTCCTTACACACCCAGCACCTCTCATTGGGTCTGGATTTACACTGTTCCTCGCTCTCTTGAACGCAATACTTTTCCTATTAGTCTCACTGTAGTTATCGAATCATTCACAGTTGCCAAATAATACGCTTCCAGATGAATAAATAAAAAAATAAGCTTGAGTGGGTGAAGAAGTGCAGGACAAAGACAAAGACAGAGGCGCGTATCGTAAAGATGATGTTCAGAAATAAGCTAGATGGTGAAAAGTTTCCCTAAATGATGGGCCAGGTGTTCAGGCGAGGTCGGGTGTGGTGGCAGTGAAGGTGACGAACTCTTTTGAGATCTTGAGAAGTTTCTCCTTCGTGCGTTTCCCGATTGGCCGCAGAGCTCCACTCCCTGACATGCTGAAGTCATGCGGTTCATTCTGATAACTCACCCATATGACAGGTCTCATGACTCACTCAAGGCCGTCCACCGCGGAGCAGAATCTAATTTGAGCGCTGAAAACCACTTCCACGTGTGTTTTTCCTTATATAAACATGGACGGCAAATTAGAGGAAATAATGGTGACTCTGGTATGCCGTGGGCCGCGTTTATTTCTTGTCCGCTTAGATGTAAGCAAATCGATGCGTACAGAGTTCTCCTGACTATGAGGAAACATTCCTATTTCCAAGGCATGAGGTCTCAGTGAATGGTTTGATGAGTCTATAGCATTCGCAGTCACCAGATTTCGACCTAACTGAACGCGAGTCACGCGACATCAAAACACCGCAAGGCCGACTGAGGAAAAATGTGAATTTCGCTCTGGAATTAATAACAGATAGCTATCAATCTATCTATCTTTTGGAAGAGCGACTTTCAATGCACCAGTAGTTGTTCCTGAGACTTGGCCAGGGAGCAGTGAAGCCCAAACACCTAACGTACCCACTTTATAGCATTTGGTAGATCAGAACCTCTAAAACCCTTAGTGAACATGAGCCAGTGTTTTCTGTCAGAAAACAAATTCCAGTTCAAATAATTAAGGAACAGTCCTTGTGGAATACTCGTACTCAGAAAGCTTATTCTGAAAGATTATCTTTTAGAAGAACGATGCTCATCCCTTTCGAGCAGATTCAGAGACGTGTAGGATCCATGCCAAGCTGCACTGAGGCTGTTCTGATGGCTTACACGATGTGCTCTTTTCCTTTAATTTGCCCATAACGTAGGCTTAAGATCGAACGGTGTGGCGTGTCTTAACCACGCACCAAGCTTCTTCACCTCGAAAAAAATAAAAAAATTCAATCTGTTTGAAACTTGGACGGCGAGTAATAATAAAAAGGCGGAAAAGGAAGCAAGAGTGGAAAATTAAAATCATCTCCACGCCATCCTGTATATGCACACTCACTGCATTCATAAACATACATGAATTATGCATTATGTGCGTCCTCTGCTTCAAATGTTCCATTGTCCAAAATTATTCCTCGAGTACTGGGGGGGGGGGGGGGGGGGGGGGGGGGGGGTTTGAGGGGGGGGGAGACAGATATTAACCACAAGTGTACCTCTTTCTCCTTAATCTATACTACGCACTTCCAAATGGTTCATCCGCATCTTTGCGTTCGTATCCTCCCCCGGCTTCAATGTCCAAAAAAAGGGGCAATTTCATATCCAGAAAAGCAGGAGGATCAGGGTCAAAGTTCAAAAAAAAAAAAAACCAAAAAAAAAAACCAAAAAAAAAAAAAAAAAAAAAAGGTTTTCCCACAGGACAGGATAAACCATTACAAACCAGACAGGGGGGAATATCAGACAGACGTCCCTGTAATGCGAAACAGCCATAATGTGGTGCCACCATCGGGACGAACCAAGTGCACAATGCACGGGGGGGTGTCAGAGGCAGAGAAAAATACAGTCGATCGATACTCGTTGCATTTACTTAACCGTGGTTATTTATTGACATAATCCCAAGAATGTCGGCAGATGTGATGGACTATCATATAAAATTTTTAATTTGCCTTATTACTAATATGCACTTAAAAAAAAAAAGAAAAAAAAAAAAAGAAAAAAAAAAAAGGAATGGAGCCTACATTTTACTGCAGTCAAGTGCACACGTCCGGCACGTCTGATCCGGGGCGCTCCTGGTGAAAATGAAATGTCAAACATTATTTTTAAATGCCTTGTTAATCTTCAATGAAAGCCTGCAAGACCGGATATAAGCGCTTGAGGAACGTTACATATCCGTGTCTTATTCTAGAGGGCTCGTTAGGGAGGAAGTGTTATTTTGGTCTCAAAGCCAAATAAGATTTGCAGCAGGGAGCTTCATCACCGCAAATTTAATATTGCCTCAAGCAAGGTAAGAGCAGTAGGCAGGGTAAAGGAGTAAGAGTTTTTGCGTTGTGATGGTTATTCCGATTGTACGGGCGGGGAAAACTATCCTTCTGCGAGCCCTGAACATGAGAGCATGATCTGCTTCGGTCGCTCTAACAAAACACAGAGGGGGGAGAAAGAAAAAAAAAAGGGAAGGGTTGCTGGAGGAGTTGCTAAAATGTGTATTTAGGACTACACGTCTATTTTATTTTTTAGACGGAAACAAATGAAAGAACTTGCACATGCGGTTCTTTTTGGACGCGATTTAGTAAAAAGCTTCCCGCGCCCTCATTTTCTGGGTTAAAGCTCTGTGGGGAGAGAAGAAAGCAAGGTGGAGGGCAAGGTACATCTTTGAAAAAGAGCTCTTCAGTTTCCCAATGGAAAAAAGCCAAAGCCTTCTACCTTTCCTTAAATGCTTGCAGGGGTTTGCCAGGCAACGAGCCAAGAAAATGACTTTGACCCGACTGCCAATCAATTCGGGCAGCGCGGGGCCAAGACTAAACAGGCACTTTTTCGGCGAGTCTCATTGGCTACAGCCGCCTCCTGCGGGCGGGGACGAGCACAGAAACGGGGCTGTTGACAAGGGAGAAGGGAAGGAGAGAGCTGGTGCACGACGCATATTGAAAACACGTGGCCAATAGGAGCGCAGGTGATTAGTTGGCCAAATTACTCCGTTAAATGCGTCGTTAAAACAACAGTCGACGTCGTGAGTTAATCGGACGCCGGCGGAGGAAGCCACTGCCACTCCGCTGCATTCCTGTCAGTTCCATACAAAGAAATCTTCACCTCGCTGTGTGTTGCTAGGCAGATTGTGCTTCCTAGTCAAAAAGTCTAGATATTTTTTTTTTTTTTTAAAAATACACAAACGATGAACCAAAAATCTTTCTGTATGTTTAACCCCAAAATTCCCTGTCTGGTGACAACCCGCGTTATTCGTGGGCTCCATTAGTGGTGAGAAATCAGTCCATTAAAAGAGAAGTCCTTGATAACAATGTCACAGCATGAGTAGTGCTAATTTAATTAATGTCGACTTTGAGAAAGGAAGGCATCTCTTTGAGGGGCTCAGCCGACCCGAGGTCTCTCTTAAGCCCAGTTCAATAGAACAAGACATGACTTTGAGTCTTTTCCTCCTTTTTTTTTTTTTTTTTTTTTTTGCAGGGTCAGGAATATAACACACATTCAATTAAAACTGGAGGCTTAATAAGTTTCTGAATAAGATGCATTGATTACCTGGATTAAATACTGCTCAGCTCGAGCAACTTCTTCATCTAACAGTAGAAAACCAATCGATGCATTATGAATCTCAAGCATCTGACTCTGGCGAGCGTAAACGCAACCTCTTCTGCGTGACTCCATAAACACCCTTGAAATCGATTAAAAAATACAAATAAAAACGCCATTCAACATGGACCGTTAGAGCGTCGCCCTAATTGACCAGAGCGGTTAAGATCAATTTGAATAATGCTGAGACTTTAATTACTAGTGCTTTATTCGTGGGGGGTCATAATGCGAATCTTTGCGAAGGGCACTGTGTTATCAAGAATAACGATACGGAGAAATAATAAAACGCAAACAAATGTGCGGTAATTAATTAACGATCGTACTCGGCAGGGCTGGAATCAAATCACGCTGTCGGTAATGTCTCTTCCGATGGAATTAAAACTGAACGCAAAATGATTTCTTTACACAAAAAAATAAATAAATAAAAAATAGGAGTTCCACGGTCGTGATAAAATCGCCGTTTTACCCATTTCTAACGTCGACGACTCTTGAGCAGCTTTCCTCATTTGTCACACTGCGTAGTCGTGTTTCCTCGAGTAATCCTCAGTACGGCATCTCCTTGTCGTCTTCGGACAAGCGGAAAGAAATTCCGAAATGCCGCTATGATTAAGTAGAGGCGTTCGATAAACGTCATTCGTGAACTAGTGAACATACCGACACCCGAGTTTCTATATGAAACATCAGTAGCTTGTGTGTTAAATCTTAGCCATATCAATGCTCACTCCCATGTCATGTGAGTGAACTAGGCCTTGAAATGTAAAGTATATAAAAACATGAGCTTAATAAAGACAAGGTCATATAAACATACAGCCCACAGACTATTTATACTACTTGTATCATTACTGCTATTATCCGTGATTATTATGAGGACTTGCACATTACTGCGATTCTCCGTCATATTAGAGTTATTTACAACAGACTACTCTGCACATCTATATTTACTGTAATCCACTGTATGTACCTACTGTCTCATATTTCACATCTGTGTACTGCTTATCTCAACCTACTGCACCTCAATTCCTAAATAAATAGGAATTTAACCTAACTGCTATTTGCATCACTGGTATGCATCATTCTGTTTACCTTGACCCGTACACTGTTTTCTTAACTTATCGCACCCTAACCTTATTTATTTCATCTAACTCATTTACTATTTGCGCAACAATAAAGGCGATCCTAACCTAACCTCACCTATTTACATCGAATTCATGGCCTGCTTCTTTCCGCTGCCCGTTTAAGTACCCTAATTTAAAATTCCCCATGCCGAAACCGCATCCCTCTACCGCTACGGCGAACGGAATTAAGTATAAAAAAAAAAAAAACCCGTTGGCATTTTCCACCGCCTGAGATGTTGTCGACTCAGCAAAATGCTCGGAGAACCACAGCGGGAACGATACACAAAGGCGTAATTATAATTCTCCTCTGTGCTATGCAGGAAATTTACAGAACCAAAATTGCTTTGCATTTATAGAACAGGAAAACGATGACCTCCTCTCGGCCTGAGAAAGATGTAAACAGTCTAGGTAGCGATTATATGCACGGATTAGTAGTGTTTTATGAAGACGGGGAAGAAGAAAAAAAAAAAAAAAGAAAAACAGCCCAGGTGAAAGGACACTGTTGATCACAGAGCAACAGTGAGAAAATCCTGCGCATGACATCCTGTGCTGGTTGTTAACGAAAATGCACAGACGATTCACGACGACACTTCAATCCACCTTCATATTTACTCAGATTACACCCTGGCGGTATGTAGTTCTGGTCGATTATGATGCACACGACACTGTGTCATGGATGTTTGGGTAAAGTTGGTATCTGAGTAACGTACAGGAAAATATGAGCAGGACTGGTACAAAAGGTTTGGTTTGGTTACTCCTTAAGAGTAAACATATCCGGATTTGCATTTATTTAAAAAAACAAAAAACAAAAAAAAGTACTGCTGAAATGCTAAAAAAAAAATGCCAAAGGAGAAAAAAAAAAAAAAAAAAAAAGAGAGAACTTAATTTCTTAATTTACGTTATGTTCTCAAGACCGCGATGAGAATGTTTGCTTTTCGTCATCCTTCGAGTTCATACTGGGGCATAATCGAAACTTTATGTTTGTCCAGCATACGGTGAAATGTGCTTTTGGTCCAACATGTAGTGCGCCCACCAGAGCTCTGTAGCGTAAGCAAAGTAAACAGGTTTAAAAAAGCATGCCTGTAATGGCATTACCACTGGGTCCCCCTGCTGTGTTACATGTTCTCAGCCTCTTTTGTTTGGTGTTAACCCATTAAATCCCACATAAGAGGCCATTGAGACGAGTGTCATGTACCCTGGGGGGCCACTTTGTTTGGAACAAAGACCTTAAATGGGTTACACACCACTGCAACTGATCCTCCCCGGTTGTTTCCTTGGGTTTGTATTATTCTTAGACCGTGCTCCTAAACAAAACATTAAAGGTGAAGTATGTAATGTCAAGTGACATTACTCTACTTCTCAAACTAGCTAGCAGTAGCAAGAGCTCTGCCTTGGAACTTTCCAGACCTTTTCAGTGTATTACAATTTACAACCCAATTCCAAACAATACTTATAAAAATAAATAAATAAATAAATAAATAAATAAATAAATAAATTTACACTTTGAATCTTGACCTCTGTTAATGTCATGAATTGCCGGAGGGAGTTCTGGACTTCCCAGATTCCCAGCAGCCACTGCACGGCTGCATCACGGTCACATGACCACCTACACCTGATCCGTATTCCTGTTAACTAGCACTTGTGTGTATATAGTCACTGTTTGCACCGCGCTCCTCGTCTTGCTTTGTTTGTCCTCGAGATCGTGCGCTCTCGCCTCGTGCGTCTTGTCCTGTTATGTTTGGTCCTCGTCTCTATTAAAACCTTCGATCTGCACGTGCGTCCGTCTCCGCCTCTCCAGGTAGACTTGACCATCTGACACTTTTTGCACTTTAGCTTATTGTAAAACCATGCTGGAACTCTCCTCCAGTGCAACTTTGAAGACAGACAATACTGACCATGTTTTCAGAACTGAACCAGAATCTGGGAAGGCTGGTGTACTGGTTGCACACGATCAGACAGCCACGTGGCATTTGTCTCTACATGCTATGGACACTCTTTGAGAATCTGAACACTTCCTGCCAAGAGACACCTTTACGTTAAATCAACCTCTGGGTCCTGTAACAGAGACGATGTTTTAGCTATGATAATTGTCAAATAGAATTAGACGTGAACAGCTGGCAGAGAAGAGTCATTATGGGAGAACGGCTATACAACCTACGCAAGGTAAACACGACGCTGGTGTAATTACTGCACGTCTGTCCTCGATGATGAATGATGGCTGGCCTTGAAACCGATGGCAAATTACCATTTTAAAAATAGCCCGTGACGTGAACGGGTCAGCGAAGCCGTGACTCGAACAGCCTCTGTGTATATTTATATAGGAACGGACACACCGAGGGCTAATGAGGCCCAGTAACCCAATTAGTACCTCGTCCTGATCCTGCTCCAAACTAGACCTCGATCTCCAGCGACCGGAGTCGATCCCAAAAGGTGGTACAGAGCTCAACCCTTCCAAGCCGCCAAACACGAGGCTCTCTAAACAGAGGCCTTCGGCTAACCGGACCCGCTCCGGCCTAATGAGACTAGGACTATGAGAAAGACTACCACAAGAATGCTGTGTTTTCAAGAAACGATAAAAATTACTGAATTCGTTTTGCAAACAAATCCAGCGGTTTAAATCTCGTACCTGGCTTCCGAGCACAACTCTGGGGAAGCTTCGTGGACATTGCAGAAATACGTCACATTCACACAGCAAGTCGAGCACTATATCATTAAACGCCATTGTATGGGCAAGCTAATGTTTGCGTTTGATCTCGCGGCCCAGCTGGAGTGCTCTTGACTCTAACCAGTGGCACTCTTAAACAGAGATCAGACGAACGCCTCTGCTTTTCAGATAGTTTATGAAACATGAGGGACTCTGTCAGAGCACACAAAGACAAGTTTCCTCTCGTGGTTCCGCTAACAAAGTCCCCCCTGTCCTCACCTTAAATCCCTTTTGGCACAAATTCCTGACTCCTTGCCAGGATCGTCTTCTCACATAAGGAAAAAAAAAAAAAAAAAACCCAACCAACAATGGAAGAGTAGCGCCAAAAGCACATCGCTCGAGTCTATGAGCTCCTGTTTTACTGCCTCTTCGATAAAAGACGCCAAAGTCAGACGACGACGAATCAACAGATGCCTTTTTCAGCCCCATTACCCCGGACCACAACAAACACCTAATGACACCGCCACCGGGGACGTTCACGGAGGTGCGGTTATCGCTTACACTTAGCCGGATTTACTCGTGTTTTTAAATATTTAAAATGTTTTGATGATTAAATATTAATCTGCACTTTCTTTTTAATCTTATTTCTGCTTAGCATGTAGATTCACACAGAGTGTGAATATAACCGAAGCTCATATCAGGACAAAAATGTCATTATAATGAAATATAACGTGCGTCATTAATTCTTTTAATTTTAAGGTAAAAGTTTAAAAAAAAAAGAAAAAAAAAAAAAAGAAAAGAAAAAAAAAAACTTATTAAAATGACTCACTAGGCATATTTATTCATTTTTTAAAAATGTTATTCAACTAATCTGAAATTAATTTACTGTAGAACCACTCTTTTTGTCGCATTCTGTGGGGTTTAAAAAAAAAAAAAAAAATTGTAAAGAAATAATCACAGAATGTCCTTAAATAAAAAAAAAGGCTTCTGTCATTTATTTTCCAAGCATCCGTTCTCAAAGGGTGGTTTTTCTAGGATACTTCTTTGTGTCCTACAAAATTGAAGTAGTGTGTTTGTGGCCGTCCAGTCCACAGTTAATTTTGTGCAGACTTCAGAAAGAAAGAAAGAAAGAAAGAAAGAAAAAAAAAAGTAGTTTCAAGACTTTTTATTTATTTATTTATTTATTATTTCTTACGTATAAGATTCATAATGAAACACAGTCATTAATTGTTGGGGGAAAAAAATAATACATGAAAAAATAGGAATAAAATAAAAGTCTAAAAAAAAAAAGAATCCTATCTAAAAAAATTTTATAAGTATATATAATATATAAATTGTCTAAAATACCGCTGGTTGTCGGATTTAGGTTAATTGCATTTTTAAAAAATAAAACCAGAAGTAGAAACATTTAATGTAAGTGAAATCTACAATGTTTAACGGTATATTCTTTTACACTGGAGTTCAAAGAAAATGGGAAACTATGGAGGGGGAGGGAGCTTGCTAGAATTCTCAAGGACAAGCAAACAATTTCTTTGGATAAGAAGAAGAATATAATCAAAACAAATCCAGAAATAACTTCAACCATTGCCTTCCCTGTCCTCCTGCTTTTAAGCTCCACATTCAAAAACCCACCATTCCAGCCGCATGAGCTAAATGCGAGTAATGTCCTGAGATCTGCCCTGTGTTGCGGCTCTTTTCCTCTTTGTGCACTGCACCGAGGTTCATTTCAGCTCCGTATTAATCCTGCCGCTGCTCGGCGAGCAGGTGAACTCAGCCGAAGGCTTTCCCACGATCCGGGAGCAAATCCGCTGCCCTGAGCCCTTCCTAAAAGACGGCCATCTGTCCGCTCTGCTTTCACTCTGGGAGGGCAAGCGTCAGCTGCATGACCAAATTCAACGTTCCAACACTTCCCCCACAGTCACAACCCCCTGAACCTTAAACGCACGCTGTCCACAAGTCATGAGAAGCCAGGCGTTAAAGACGTTTGCTCTTCGTTCGTTTTTTTTTGTTGTTTTTTTTTAAAAGAAGGACGTAATATGAAACCTTAAAAAAAAAAAAAAAAAAAAGTCTCACAGCAACAAACGACTGTATAAAAAGCGACAGTATTTTTAAAGCGTTGAACTAACTAAACATCACGAAGAGGAAAAAAAAAAAAGGATACCACTTTCTAAAACAAACAATATAATCACTATGCTTTCATTTCTAATTCATCTTTTCCAAAAAAATAAGAGATGCCAAACAACCTATGCGATCCAAAACACAGAAACCCACGGCCATACACAAATAAATACACTCTCGCAGACGGACAAATCTTCCTCCGCGGATAATATCTTCTTCTAAAATAAGAAACTGGTATCACCGAGATCATGTGACACACTCTACCTCTGTACCTCCTCCCTCTTTTTTTTTTCTTCCCCCCTCTCCGAATCTTCCATGTGCTATCATTTTTGTTTTGCTCTCAAAAAGCTGGCACGCTGTTTGAGGAGTATGTCCTGGACCGTCCTCGTCCGCTTAAAATGCGTGACATTGCCTCGGCGGGAGCATGAGAACCAGAGGCTCCTCAATAGCGAGGTCTCCATGCTCTGGCCCGTAACCATGGAAGCAGATGCCTCCTCTTACCTCCCGGTGGCCACGGGGCTGCACACCGATTCAAAAAGCGGGTCCCGCCTCGATTTCTCTTCATCCCCTAGCGAACTTGTCTGCTCTTCAATAGGGGCAAGTCACCGAGCAGGTCATTGGTCTAGACTTCGTTTGCACGGTCCAGGGAGCAGCCTTGATGTAACCCTTGCTCTCCGGCTGCAGGCGTGAGACTGCGGACTGCGGGACGTCAGAGACGCCGAATTGAAAAGGAGCCCTGTCTGATTTCGCCATTGTGCCTTTTCATTCATCGATCGAATGAATATCGAACCTTCTGTTGGTGCATGTGTGAAACAGATAGCTTAGCAAGCATTTTTTTTTTTTTTTCCCTCCCACCTCCTCCTTCTCCGGTAAGGACCAGCCAAGTGGCCTGCTCCTGTTCCTATTCCCCATTTAATTAATTACATAAACTTTTCTTTAAAAAAAATAAAAATAAATCTAACTGTATAAGTTTTCTCGTGACACTTAATCGAACTTTTTTTTCCTTACTTTTAAAACATAAGTACGTATTCAATTACTGTTGCTGGTCATCTTATGACTTGGAACTCATTTTTCACTTGCTTCCTACAGAAGATTTCATTACTGTTATTAATAACCTCTATTTTAAAAAATAACCGCACGTTATTACCGAACACGTCCGGGAGTTTATCCGACACGAAATTAAAACCATGAATCGAAATACGGCATCTCATGAATACCGTAGACTTTTCACCTTCAAATTCTTGTTCCAACATCCTAATTTCCATTTTTAGAAAACAAACAAACAAAAAAAAAACAACAGTCGGATTATAACGCGTTTGAAAGGTTTTAACCGACATATTATATAAGGAGAACATGTTGATGTTAAAAATATATACTAAAATAAGTAATAAGTGGTAAAATATCATAAATAAGTGTGCACAAGATGTTAAAATGTGACTCCTGTAATCTTGTTGCTTTAAAAATTTAGGTTTTTTTTTTTTTTTTTAACAAAAAACAAATTAAAAGTCAGTGAAGGCAAAAGATATCATGTGATATTGCCCTGAGGGACACTTCCTAGTTTAAATATAAAGACACACACACATAGATTTGTATATTAAAACTATTTTACAGCTGTAGATTAATCTGTACTGTAGAAGCTCATAATGTAAAATTACTCCCGAGTATTTTATTTAAATTTGTAATACTTGTTTAATTTTAAAACTTCAATATTCTACAGCATTAGCATTCATCTATATATATATATATCTATATATATATCTATATATATATATATATATATATATATATAGATATATATATCTATATATATATATATATATATATATATATATATATATATATATAGCTATCGATCTATCTATCTATCTATCTATCTATCTATCTATCTCTATATCTATATCTATATATATCTATCTCTATATCTATATCTATATATATCTATATATATATATATATATATATATATATATATATATATATATATATAACAAATATACAAATATATCAAACAGTTGCCTAAACAACCGTCACCATTCAGGCGAAGTCATCTAATAATAAAAACGAAGGCGAAGGGAAATCCTGACCGTAACGTCTACGCTACACTTAAGACGTGTAAAGCGTGTTTTGACGGAAGCGCCGCCGCACTCCATCTGACACGTTACCATGGAGGTCGGGAATGAGGGAGCGCGGGAGGAGGACAAAACCCCCCGGCTGAAAGTGAGCAAATTCAAAGGCAAGGGAAGGAAAAGGAGCAGTGGAGTGAGAAGACAATGTTATTGTTCCCAGGAAGCAGAAAATGAGCATCGCAACGGTCTTTAAGCCGCTCGACTCTGAAGCATAACGGAGTGAAACCCGGGGCCGTAAAAAAGACGGGGAGGATTCCAAACCTCGGCGGCGGCACGGCAGAGTGAAAGTACAATTTCACATTTTTGATTTCTTATTCAAGTTTTTTAGCTGTGGCATACATTACAGCTTGCATCACTACAGCTGCTATTAACTAATTACAAAAGGTTTAACAGCTAGATCATTCTTTATCTAAAAGGCTGCTGTCATAATGAACCTAAATGTTATTTTAAAAACTATTTTATATATATATATACACATACATATATATATATATATATATATATATATATATATATATATATATATATATATATATATATATATAAACACACACACACACACACACACACACACACACACATATATATATATATATATATATATATATATATATATATATATATATTATATATATATATATATATGAACGTATGACTTAATAGAGAGATTATGATCTACTTGCTCCCAATATTTAAAATAAATAAATTAAATAAAAATGGAATTAAGTAAAATAAGGTTAAATAAAATATACATGCAGAAATCTTTGCCTAATTTTAAGCAGTGATTCCTGTTCCTTTCTTTGAGTTCAATACAAATATTTTACCTATTAAATATAATATATATATATATATATATATATATATATATATATATATATATATATATATATATATATGTTCTCATAAAAGGTTCCTTACAAAAGGTTGCTTTATTGTGAATGTGCTGAACATGTTACTTCTGGTTGAGTGCTTAAAAAAAATAAAACATCATAAATCATAAATGCGCTGTATTACATAACAATTTACCTTTCGCACTTTTTCAGTTTTTCTCTCCGTGCATATTCATCGATCCAGTCATGTGTCCTTACTCAAACGTTCACACACAAGACGGTAGCGTGCCGAGAGAATATCGAGGGATTTTCACCTATCAAAGTGGATATAAAAACGATGGGATGCGTTTTCTAGCTTTTCGTGGTGGAGCGTAGCGCGTGTTAGCGGCACAGAAAAGAGACAGGACCATCAGCTGGTTCGTGAAGGAGAGCGAGAGACGGACAGATGACGACCGGCACACGTTTCGAGCCCCGGGTAGGAACAAAAGCGGAAAAAGTAGTCAGAGGGCATGAAAGCTCCATGTCTAAGCCGTTCCTGTGCGTCCCGCATCGCTGGCGCACTTTAGAAACATGGTGGTTGTCAGCCACGACTAAACACCATTAACTCAAGTTTCCACACATCCATCACATTAGCTCCATTAGAGGAAGGCCCGAATGACCGCAGAATAAATCAAAAACTGGTCTGGGCTCTAAATATATTCAAGGCCAACCTGCTACATAGCAGTACGCTTGTTACTGGATCCAGGTGAACGTGTTAAGAAAAATGCAGATTGTAGATTTTCCACCAAATCGAAATGAGCCGTGATTAATAAATAATAAAAGTTGGACGACGTCCTAATATTACAAGTAGGTTTTTCATTACATTATGTTAATTAGAGGAAGTCTGAATGAACGCACGCAATCCCCAAAGCAAAAATATTCATATTTCCTTAGTAGTTTTCTTAAATAACCAGAAATCGGGGGGCGTGGGGGGTTAGACGACACACACACCAACAACCGAAATGTTCCTCAGGCATTACTGTAGCTCATACGCGCAATCTAGTGTATAAAATGCAAAGTAAAAGAAAAATCTACATGCAAATGAATAAATCTGACATTAAACTCTTTATTTTTTCCCCACATGGATAAATTCTTTGCTCCACGAAGATCCGTCGCTTAACTGAATGACGGAGCAACAAAAACAAATTCCACGGTAGATGTCATACGGCTTTAAAAAAAAAATAAAAAAAAAATTGTTCATGAAGTAATAATCTTTTTAGCTTAGCATGCTTTGCAAGAACATTTATAATAAATATATAGTTACGATTGCGCTATATGTTTGTCATTTTGTTTGATCTTAAAAACAGACTCGACTAGTTTATATATTACACGGCGGCAAAAACGAGAGAGAATACGTTTCGATACGAGGTCGGCTACTTCTACCGGAAAAAAAAAAAAAAAAAAAAAAAAAACACGCTTGACCGAAGGTGGCTACGTCGAGGATACTGACCTAATAAATGAAAAGCGATCCAATTGAATTATAAACATATTGTAAAAAATGATCGATTGAAACAGGAAAGCAAATACGATGATTTCATGATTTTTAATATCACTGTTCCAGCGCTAACGTAATATCCGCAGTATCCGGCACACATCCACAGACTCGAGCGGACAGACTGCTGGAGCACCTAAGGATGCCACTACTAATAAGAGGAGGTTAAAATAAAATAAAAAAAAATAAAAAAAGAAAACTACGAATGCAAGTCCTCCCCTAGGGTTTATAATGTCCAGAGGCACTACTCAAGGTGTCATATTCACTCGGGCTAACGCTGCCCTCCCCTCCAGCGACGGACTGTGGATCCATAATGACGGTGTCACTTGGAATCGCCCTCCCTCTTTTCCCACTGCACATCCCACATCCCACATCCCACACGCATTCATTCATGTGCATGAAGCACCCACAGAGACACGCGCATTACAGCACGAGTCCCGCCGTTACACGAGCTCTAATGTCAACATTACCTCACTCACCTAGTGCATAGCTGACTAATGGGCTATTGTCACTCGCAACGGTTCAAATGCTAACAAAATAAACAGCTGGAATCGGCCTTGTTTAGAAAGGGACGTTATAATGGGTGAAGAGAGGCGCGGGATCCGGCGGTGCCACTTTCATATGTAAATCCGCAGTTCATTCAGGCTAAATGACGGTGGGCGAGACGTAAACCAAATTAATTACGATCGCAAACAAAAACGCCATTCAAATACGATGACCGAACGCACTCCATTACACGCCGAGAATACGGGTGCAGCACGGATTCTTTTAAAGTGTCAATATGAATCTGCGATCATTTCGGTCCAACATATTAGTGCGTATAGAAAGCCTTCGCGTGATGTCTTTCATCGTGTGCTTAATATTCTCCAATTGTGAGGAACTTATACTATTTTAATACGCGATTCACTTAATCAAGCTTAAAGCAAGCGTGAGGAAGTACGCATGCGGCGTGTGTGTGAGCGGAGCTGCAAAAGAAAAATGTCAATTTAATTGTTGTTAGAGTCAAAGATTTAAAAATAATAATAATAATAATAATAATTAATAATAGTTTAACAGTAAATCAAGCCTCAATAACATGAACATTATTTTTAATATCTTAATGTTATAATACGAACGTTTTGTTGTTGTTGATGTAAATTAAGAATCCGTTTATCGAATATTTGGCATGTAGACCACTTGACCATATTTAATTCTTTTTTTTTTGTTTGTTTGTTTGTTTTTTGTTAGTGCCAAAGACGTACTTTCATTCTAACGCATTAAACCATCTTCACATCCTTTGATGATAATGGTCCTTGATATTGACTAATGTTATTCATTTACACTAATTTAAAACACACACACACACACACACGATTCACTTGATCCAGCCTTAAAGAAGTGTACGAACGTCAGAAAGGTGGGTTTTAAACGCAAGCTGAACTGAGAATCCCTTTCCCAATTTATAAATGGGCGATTCAGTCGTGTCATTTTGGTCTATTTTAGGTAACATATTATTCAATTACTTAATCAACTTGCGTCCCGAAGAAGTATTTTTACACTTAAGTTCAAATTATAAAAATCATTCACATTCTTTGATGCGAACTGTCCTCATCATTGATCGATTGGTGTTCATTTTTTAAATAATTTAACACACAAGATTCAAAGAAGCATCAGAATAATAAGAACATAGGTGTCAGAAAAGTGTTTCAGGTTCAAGGCAGCAGTAAAAGCGGCTAGTTTTTACAAATGAACGGCGTTTTCATTTGACTCGCCCACGTATAATTAGAGCTGCAATCGAGTTGCTTTTTTTTTTTTTCCTTTTTAAAATGTGGACTGAATTAAGAATCAGGTTTTATTACTTTATGAATTCTACCTTTGGTAAACATTTTTTGCTAGGGACAAATTTCATTCTAACAACCTATAGCAAGTAAAATGTGAACTGAATTAAGAATCACTTGGTTGACTATTTCAAGAGTTACACCATTTAGTTGTTACTAAATTGAATTCAGATTATTCAAATTCGATTTATACTACGTCATACCCTAAAGGCGGGTCAGAATCTGATAATCAGCTGTGTTTATGACCAGAGTTGCAGTCAAGGTGATTTTTAAATGCAAAGTTTGTTTACTAGACATTTAGCCAGTTCATTTGGTTTGTTATATATATATATATATATATATATATATATATATATATTTTTTTTTTTTTTAACTTGTGGTCTGTAGTCCATGTGTGTGCTTCTATGTGACAGACTGTGTGTGTGTGTGGACTGGAAGGAAGAAAACAAAAAACAACAAAAACAACAACAAAAAAAAAACCCAACTCTGAACACACAAAAGGCTCTACTGTCTATAAAGGAACAACACATTCTCAAAGACACTCAGGTTCATGAACGAGTGAGTAAACGAGCATCCCGTCTGCCTTTCCACTGCAATGTTTCTCTTTTAAATGAGGCTAATGGAGAAACAACAGAGTGTCCTCATTCGAAATGACTGTAAGGCAAAACCCATTTACCTCATTCCGGATAATAGATCACAATATTACTGTCACTCATCACATGGTACATTAGTAAGATGTTTGTAAAAAAAAAAACAAAAAAAACAACAAAAAAAAAACACACACACACACACACACACAAAAAATCCCCTCATAACATGATATAAAATGTGCTAGTACACAAGGCATTGCCTTATAATTGACAGTTTATTCAATTACAAACGGGCTATTTAACTGACATTATATATATATATATATATATTTTTTTAAAAAAATTTATATCCACTTTATTCAATGTTCGAAAACGACGATAAGCAAACATAATGAGAAATGAATCAGCAAAGACTAGAAGATTTGGTCAAGGAAGCAGGTTTTTAAACATGAGCAGCTACTTCGAGTAGTTCATTATTTTTCAAAATGAAAAAACACATGCCTGACACATGATTAACACAATCGTAAACTATAATGTAAGGTGACAGGGCATTGATAATACGTACTCCATATCCAGCAGGACGAATCTTATTTGGTGCAAGCCGTGCGATTGGGCTGGCAGGAGCCTCGCACCCTGAGGTGAGATTATGAAGGAGGTATGCATGACCAAAAAAAAAAAAAAAACAAAAACAAAAAAACGCTTTGGACTCGACCGACGTGTTTCTTTTGTCCCAAGGGCTGAACTATTCATAAACTGTCTGTTTTTTTTGTTTTGTTTTGTTTTTTAAAGCTTGTGGATCTAAATTACAGATAATGGAATTACTATTAAAATCTCTCATCTTACAATGCGGAGATAATTCATTTATTCGTTCTTTTTCCTTTCATTTTCTGCCCCCTTAAACAGAAATTGAGAGCATGGGAGAAAAATCGTAACGTCGTGTGTTACGTTAAGCCGACTTAATCACCGTCAGGGTTTTTTTTTTTTTTTTTAAATATTTTTTTTTTTTAATGGTTTTGACAGAAAAGGGGAATTCAAATGCATGGAAATGTTCTGATTAAAAACCTGAATTAAATGGGTCGGAAACATTTCTGCATGATCCTTCAGGCCAGGCAGGGGAAAGAAAAAAAAAAAAAGAATCAAATGAAACAGAAGAAGGAGAAAGGAAAAAAGAAGGTTAGAGAAATAACAGTGAAGCGAAGTGACGTTTGTGGTCGGTCTTTGAGAATGCCTCGTCGTCGTTCAGAGAGACAGAGTGTGTGTGTGTGTGTGTGTGTGTGTGTCTCAGAGAGAGAAGCCGTGGAATGTGCTTTGCTTTTCATTTCTCCTCAGCACTTGGGCCCGGGTGGTCAGGGGTCAGGCCAAGCAGGCCGCTATTCATGGCCAGATCAAGTTTATGTGAGAATCTGCTCCTCCTTTGGCCTCCATTAGCATATCAATGCTTAATAAAATCGCTGCGTGAACGTGTGAGATCCCGTCACCCAGGAAGTCATGCTGAGAGACTTTGGCTTGGGAAAAGAAAAAAAAAAAAAAAAATCCCTCTTTGCTTTGTGTTCGGAATAGACCGCCCCTCTAACCACCCACCCACCCACCCACCCAAATCACCCCTCCCTTTCTCAAACAACACAACTGCTTCTGCCATATGCACAATCAAAATGGTACACACACACGTGCACACACACGTGCGCACACACATAACCTCTACTTCACACACCCCCTCCTGAGCGCTCTAAGCTCTCGCACATGCACACCCGCAGGTCAATCCCAATGTCAGCTGAGCAGCTTGTCATATGCGTACACATGTGTGTGTGTGTGTGTGTGTGCACGCACACACACACACACACACACAAGCTAGATGATACATAGTTTTCAGGGTGTGAACCGACAGTGACGCGTGGGGAACGCCTCGCGCACGCAACCCCGCTTCCTCTAACGGCCTCATCAAAGCCGGGCTCCTGTGGGGAGACCAGGGAAGCAAAACATACGAGAAATCAGGAAAATAGGGAGGAATTAATCACATCTCTGGCATTATTATTATTTTTTACTTCTTTTTTTTTTTTTTTAAAATTCTAGTCGAGGTGACCAGTGACGCGAGTGAACCACCGAACCTCCACCACCTCTTTCTTTTCCTCTCGCTCTCTATTCAACAACATTATACTGCAGTCCGGAGAGACTGTTTGTGCCTGACGGGCAGGACAAACGTCCCTCTTTCCTTTAAGACCGGCTTGCAGATGTGAAGCCGTCACTTGCAGGAAGGTAGGTGGGGGTGCGGTGCGATGTTTCGTTTATTTCGATCTCGGGAAACGCACTGCCGAAAGAGAAAGAACACACAAAAGAAAGATATGGGACGTGGACTGGTGAAAAAGTGATGGACTTTTGTGTGTCTTCAGGCTTCCTCCATTGTCCCTATACGCATCACACTGTTCACGTCAGGTGACGTGGCATGTCTCGCGAAATGAGCGCTCATAAACTCTTTTATTATCCGGATATTAATAAACATAAACACGTATGCTTGTGGTTTTAAATCTCTGTAAAACCACAAATCTGCTTTCATTACAGACTGAGGACAGAGCATTTCTTTAAAACGCTGCTCCATAAGCAAGGATGAACTCATGAATGAGCGGTATGTAAACAAGCATTCCCATTAATGCAAATTTTTTTTTTTTTTTTTTTAAACCCGGCAGCAACAGCATAGTATCGTTAAATCGCGAATATAATGCAGACGCTGTTCTGACTGACGCCTCTGCGGTGGTGTTTGGAGACCAGACCCAAAGCTGACACTCAAAAATCCAGCGTACTTCGATTTACGGTCAGGTGTAAAAGCTTACATACTCGCAAGGCCAAAATTCACTTAAATATCCTCTGAGCTCAGGAAGGCCATTCATGACAAACTACACACCCTTCGGCTCATTTTGCCCTCTCTTTAGGTCCGTTATCTTTCACAGGATACGGCAATACTTCGCATTTAACAATATGGGGTGCACAAACTTTTGTACTCGATTGTCCAGAACATCAAAGCACAAAAACGTCAACTCTCCTGAACGCTAAATTCCATCGCTGTACTAAAAAGAACCACGCCCCTTTGCCTGGTGGAAGCAAGTACACGCTCTGGATCATAAGGGCTCTATTTTTGTGATAATAAAGCGCACAAAAACATGATATAAAGCCACCGCATTTTATATTTTCGGTCTCAACGTGACCAGTCACGATGTGATAACGTGGCGCATTAAAACACGGGTTGATTTGGTATATCGGTATCTGATCGGGTCGGCTCGGATCCGAGCGTGTGATGAAAGAAGGGCTTCTCATGTCATTTTTTTGCTTAACAAACCACGAGTGCCGTATAAAGCCCTATATGACCTATATATAACCAGCTTCGACAACAAAACGCAATTTCACATCACCTTAAAACCCTGACGAAACTGTTACTGCATTGCTTGCTCCATTTGTTGTTACTGTTTCTGGATTTGACTAGTTCGTATGAGAAGTCGCCTATTTATGTTGAAGAGCGAACGGCGAACAAACGCGTCGAAGAAATGGGACTCGGAAAAAGTCAGAAAAAGACCGTCGACGATGCGTGCACATTTTTGGACCGAAACAGGTCTGAAAATCCCTTTGCTTTGCTGGATTTTGAATATCACACCCCCCTACTGTGTTGCTCCACCTCCCTCAGCGAAGCACATTCATTTCTGGCCCATAAAAACAGCGACAGGACACGCTGGCTCGCGACCAACCAAAATAGCAACACGCTGGCTTTAACCAGCGAATTAAGCTTGCGTCAGAACAAAAATAGAGACATGACGCAATTAAGTTATAATTCTTTTGATGGCCATTTTAGTCTTCATCGAGTATAGCACTGACCCCATGGGCCAACCGCAGGGCTGCGTCTGCATGGCACACGAACACAGAATAGCGCCATGACATCAGCGCCCTATCATTTCGAAAGACGTATAGAAGGCCCACAAACGCCGCCACAGGCCCAGATGAGGCTGTCATGTGAAACTCTAGCTAACCGATATGCACTGCTTTTCATCGTAGCTGGGGCCAGGGGGCTCAAATAGACCCCGCCAGCCATTAAGAGCCGATCTGATTACCGCACAGTCTGGGGACTCAGACCAACAACCCCCCATCCCCCCCCCACCACCACCGTGATCTTTAAACATCGGGGCACCGAGTTCATCCCGCTCACGTCAGACGGCAGACATTTCCAGCTTGAGATCTCTCGGTTCGGCTGTCGGCTCTTCCAGAGCGAGCATATGTGCGCTTCTCTGGCCAAGCGTAAGCGAAACCAATCACCGAGGTTGTAAACAGAGACACAAATCCCCCCCACCCCACCCTGCGAGGAAGGTCCGGGTCTCTGATTTAATTTCCTCTCTCAGGCTAGACTTTTGCATCACTCTATTTCTAATTACGTAGTCTTTTTTAAAAAAAAATTTTTTTTAAAGTGCTTTTGTTATTTTTTTCAGCATATGATCTGCGACTCGGTTGATTCTCCATAAAGTTAACAGATTTAAACTTCCCAAATACGTCGACGTGACAAATAGCTTTGTTCCTGAGACACGTTTCATTGCCGGCGTACCACGCCGTCTTAAGAAGCAATCTCCATTTTATTTTATCCACCGAGAGCAAAAACATTCATCTGATTAGCAGGTATGCTGAGAGGTACGGGGCCTCATCTTCTACCCCCATCTATTCATTGCCACCGTTTAATTTATTTTGGCTGCATAATCCTTTCACTCTCAATAGCAAATTTAATAGGCCCCATGACCGCAGCAACAGACCAGTCAATATAAAAACCAGACAACTCATTACTTCACACGCTGCTATCTCCTGCAGCTGGAGACTTCATGTACACAATAGCAGCAGCAGGCTGTATTAAGTTTCCACTTGCCAGATCCCCCTTTATTGCCTCTAAATCTGTCTCACAAGAGCCCTTTAGCTGTGTGTGCACACACACACACACACACACACACACACACACACACACACACACATACACTCCCTCAGGAGGAGACTCCCCTGTGTCTGGTCTGGCAAGGTCATATGAGACTCGGCCTTATCTGCTCGCGTATGCACGCGAAACTTCGGCCACATGTTCAGACGTTGTTTTCCTGCTGGCGAATCGGCTAGAGATGTCGACTTATTCTAATACGCCTTTTTAAGAACGGGTCACTTAAGAACTTTTTCGTTACATTTTTTTTTTTAAAAGACTGTGTCCGTATGTTAAGCAGAAGTATGTGCGAGTTGGATTTGAAGGAGATAAATGAGAGCGTTTAACAAAAATGAATTAATAATGATTCGAGTCGAAAAGGGGGGGAAGAAAAAATGAAGCCCGTCTCCATATTAGAACGTAGCTGCATCGATTAATACAAACCGTTCGCACAAATCTGCGTGTCCGTGTAAAATACCTACCGATTTTTAAAAAAACGAAAAGCGCTCGGCTCGGCTCGTCAGAACACAGACTGCTGAAACGGAATCGATTTAAACGGGTTAAAATATGGAATGATTCTAAAGGAGTATGAACAGCCTTTATGACAAATCAAGCGTCGTGATAAATCGATGTTTTTGAGGTTATTTGTATCTCCCCAGGAACATATCTGGTCTCGGGACGAGCGGAGATCCGGCTGCACTGCGTTCATCCGGATAAATAAAAAATAAACTAGCAAGTAAACAAAATAGTTTTGCCCGTCAAAAGACTGCAGTCTGCTTTCTGCACTGTGACATCATTCTCCCGAATTACCGTGGCCAAATCGAGAGCGACACGACGACCATGTGATGAGACAAATTTACAGCTCCTCAGAGTCAGTCCAACTTCCAAAGCCTGGATCATTAACAGCACCGACCGGTGACGTTCTCCTTGAGCCGCTCCTCCAATTACGGGCAGACAATAGGACAAGTTAACCCCATGGTGCCTTGCCATTGTCTCACACTAAATATTTGCCTTTGCCTTTTGTGTCTGGCGTACTCCCCTTTCCTCGTATACTCTTTACACCGCCAGTCACAGCCCTCTCCGCCCTCCCACCCTCCTGGAAGACGTCCTAATGAAAACGGCCTCCACGCCCGTCAGCCTGGCCATCAAAGGAGATGCCCGGTCATTTCGAGTGGACCGTGGCTCTGAGACAAGGAGACGTGTCGCGCCCTTCCAATGAGCCCCTGCCGTGGGCTTAGTAATGAGGAGGAAGTAATACCACTGTGCTCAGACAGCCAGTCTTCTCCCATCTCTGGCACTGCCGTCACACCGTGACAGCACATGCGCACCTTTGAAAGATACAGCTGAAAACGTTTATTTATTTATTTATTTATTGGGTGGGGGGGGGTGGGATGGGCTAAAAATAAAATCTCGTCTCCTTCGGGCAAGTTATTACTATTTTCTTCACTCGATTACGAACCTTTTATTTACGCTCACACACCTGTCCAGATTGGGAACTGCGTAGATACTGTCTGTGCTAAATTCATTTGGGGGGTGGGGGTGGGGGGCTAGTTCTATCTTTCTCTCAATCCCTTTTCACTCAGCTTTGTGCCATTCAAGTGCACTGAATAAGAAATGGATCACTGCGAACGGCCACAGTCTCCGGCTCAGACATGACATCATCGCTTTTATGGCTCACCCGGTGAGGGACTGTGTGGGGGAGAAAGCTCCTTAGTGCCATTTCACTGATAACAAAACCTGTGTGTGTGTGTGTGTGTGTGTGAGAGAGAGAGTGCGAGAGTGTGTGTGTGTGTGTGTGTGTGTGATAGAGAGAGAGAGGGGCAAAAATTCAGACAGAGCACCTCAATGGTACACAATGGACAAGTGTAGGAGATCTGTCATTGAAACAGTGTCGTATTGTGCCTGAGACACAGTAATGGGACGGATTTATTTATTTATTTATTTATGTAAAAGGAGTACAAAGGAAAGGTGAATTATATGACAGTTAATTAAACATTTGATTTTAATTAAGTGTTCTTGTCTTGCTAAATGAACAAAAAAACCCCAAACAACCCAATAATAATAATAATAATAATAATAATAATGATAATGAACAGTAAACGTGATCTAACGACATACTGCAGACGAAGAATGACAAAATTTGAACAGACACAATTAAGGTGTCTAATCTATCTTAACGACGACTGTCTTATCTTTAACACACTTATCATAACAATAACAGCCTCTCAAATGACGTGTGTGTCTGACGCAGCAGCGTCTGTACAACCTCACACACGAACGGTATATTTGGATAATGTTTAGAGTGCCAAAACTTTTTTTTTTTTTAAAAAAAAAGGAAATAAATTAACATTACGACGGTTTACTAGCAACTTCTCCGAATTTCACAGTCAGAAAAGTCAGAATTTTTTGAATAGACAGCTTTCGGATAAAATCATATAAATGTATATAATCGTACATACGTATTTCACACACAAAAAAATCTTCTTATATAAAGAAATAAAATAAATAAAAGGCCACCACGCTATGTCTACTTTCACGTCTCGAAAAGTTCTCACGTAAAAAAAAGCCGAGAAACGATCCTGCTTTTTAAGACTGTCGAGATCAGTTCCTCGTGAGGAAACGTAATACCTGGGGAAACACGTCGTATGAGGTGTTGGGTGGGGTGATGTGGGGCGATGTAGAGTGGGGACGGGGTTTCTGTTCCTCGACATGCCACCAGACACCTGGAAGCTAACAGCTCATAAAACACTGTGGCTAATTGTGGTTTTCCTTCTTTTCCCTGCAAATGGCAGCACGACACATTTACGGCCCGAGAGGCAGTTACAAACGCTCTGCACCTTGCGTGACGCCTGTTGGGGTGGAGGGTCGAGCGAAAACCCCACTTCCACCTGACTATCCGTTAGATCACGGACGCACACGCACGTATGAAAAATAACACGGCCCCTTTCCTCCAAAGGTCTCGAAATATATCTTAACTAGAGCAGTCCTCATTAGGGTCGGTGTGGAGAGCACGGCACATCTCAAAGGAAGGAAGCTGTGTGAGAATGTGTGTGTGTGTGTGTGTGTAGTGAGGGAGGGAGGGAGGGAGGGAGCGGGGATAGGAGATAGCCGTGTTTCAGAAAAGTCTGGGCAACAACTTGTGCCTGGAGACACTTTATTAGGGAACAGCACAGACCTCTGCCAAAAATAAACCTTCGCCACAATGACTTCATGAGCCCTCGATAAGAAGGTGTGCGATTCTGCTACTTCAGAAGATAGTGCCCTACATACCTAAAATAGGGAGCTGGATTCACTGGAGTGTACAGAGAAAGATCGCCGTATCCCACTTCGGCTGCAAAATGGTACATTCTGGAAAACATTTGCATGTCCATGCAAATAAGGCTTGACTATACTAATTTATTTGTGTTGTTGTTGTTTTATAACCCCCCCACCTCATTTTCTGAAACGGTGCACAAAATTATAAAGCAGTTTCAGAAGGGAATATATATATATATAAATAAAAATATGTCGAGAGAGCTTCACTGCGCCCTTGATAAAGTTGCTTACAGTTTGGACAACAAAGAGTCCAGATGAAAAAACATTTCAGATGCAAGAATGGAGGAACTGCAAGAAACAGGACTATTTCACATGAAATACTTTTAGAAAAAAAATGTCAAAAATCTGAGTTTAAATGTATTTACTGCCAATAGAAATGTAAAAAAAGAAAAAATACCAATGCCAAAGTAAATAGCTAAGACAGCTGATATTGTAGGTTGTATAGGAATAAAAAATATTAACATGCTCAATGAACAGAATAGTGAACTTTGAAATACATCAAACGTAAAATATATATATATATATATATATATATATATATATATATATATATATATATATATATATATATATATATATATATATAAAAACATTTTCATTTTTTTTTTTTTACTAATTAGATTTCAATTTCTCTTTACTAAGATACTAATACATCCTCAGGGTTATTATTTCTTACACAGAATTCCTCCTTACGAACTGCTCAATAAATGAGTGGATAAATACATTTTTCTGGAATGAGATGAAGATATTACAGGCCAGCTCACTTCCTCTACTTACCTGCCCTGAACAGAACAAACTCCCGAAAGCAGGTTATCAGGCCTTAATATTTTCCCTGTCCAATTTCCGATTCTGAAAGACCGCACGTTATTATGGAAACCCATTACCTTTATATATTCCCCCCCCCCCCCATGGAACAACTTCAGAAATATCCAGAGCACAAAGTTAAGTGAACTGAATTCGGAGCGACCTTGGTATATAAGCAGCGCCAAGTCAAACCACATTTCCTATTACAAAGAAAACCTATGTCCAATTCTCTGCAGGAGCGAGGAAACCACTTAGTTTCGCAACTGCTCAGGCAGTGCAATGTACGCTCGTTTCCGAAAAGTCCCCCTCGTCCGTTGCCAAGTTCGAATCGTGTGCGCGTTTCGAAGTGAAGTTGTGAAACGCAGGAAAAATGTACATGAAAAGGTATTACAGCAGGATGTGTACGAAATGCACGTCGTGCAGGCCTCGGGCAGATTTATGATCAGCCGTTATATCTGATTGGATTCTCTATTTCACTATGTACACACACACACACACACACACACACACACACACACACACACATCCTTTTAGGGCCATGAACAGGCAGCACAGAAGGCATTCAAACAGCACAAAGCCCTCGTTTTACCAAAACCCTGCCAAAAATGATAAGGTAGACTGAAATTTTTTTTAAAAAACCACTCATGTAGATCTCGAACCTCGTTCTCTGCAGGAAAGAGTAAACAAACGCACACTTCTGCAAAAACACTCCCGGGTATCGTTGTGAGGATTTTTTTCCAGCTTGAAATACAGAACAGCCTTTTGTGTGTGTGTGTGTGTGTGTGAGGGAGAGTGAGAGTGAGAGAGAGTGTGTGTGTGTGTGTGTGTGTGTGTGTGTGTGTGCGGTGCATCCAGGCAACTTTAGCCGAGCGAGGGACAGAACAGGAGAGTTGTACTCACTGTAGTGGATAAGAGTAGCCAGCCACGGACAAGGGAAAAGAATCCGCTTTCTCGTCCTGATCCATTCTGTATTTCAGAGCGGTTTAAAAAAAATAAAAAATACAAAGAAAGAAAGAAAGAAAGAAAGAAAGAACATCTCTCTCCTGGATGGAGCTGCTGAAGCGAGGCCCCTTGTTCCCTCGCTCCCTTGCTGTCAGGGTTGGGAAACCGGCTTCTGTGTGCCGTGCAGCTGTGTGCTTCTCCAGCACCACCATCCTCCTCCTCCTCCTCCTCCTCCTCCTCCCTCGCTCCCTCCTTCCTTACTCGGGTCCCAATACAATGCACTTCTGTACCACGGTGCTGCGAACATGGCCGAAACGTTGGATGTTTCCTACTGAAAAACGTACCGTGGTGCGCAAGCAGAGCTCGAGATATGTTTTTAAAATATAGAAATATATAAAAAGCAAGTGCGAGGAGAAACCTTCGGGCACTGCCTGGTGGCGAGAAGAGCAGGTTTAAGTTTGTGGCGCACCGCTTTCCCCCTCCTGCTCGTTTTGTGGAATCGCTGCTTTTTTCGGCGGTGGGAGGGGACAAGGCCGAAGCTCCCGGGCTGAGGAAACTGCGCATAATCCCTACCGGCAGAAACTTCCTCCCCGGCGCTGGTAACAAGCGCCGCATGGACTGTCTGAGTGAGCAGGAATGCGAGGGCTGCTCTCAAAGAGGCCCAGTTAGACAAGGCTCAAAGTCACTTCACCGTGACCTCGAGGTCATACACAGCAAGTGTGTGTGTGTGTGTGAGAGGGGGAATGAGTTACAGATGGGGGAAGGGGCCGTGTTTAGCCAGGCAAAATCTCTTGACAAGACAAGTTTCCCGACTCGACTTTAAACGGAAAACAAGGGAGAAGGACGAATCTTTAAAGTGACCCCCTTTTCCCTGTCTAAATCGGTTGTAGTATACGCGCCGTGCCGATATTACGGTGTAACAACGAACCTGCGATATTCTCTATAAGAAAATGTGCTTTTAAAATCTAAAAAAAAAAAAAAAAAAAAAAATCATCAGACCAAAGTGTGTGTTTCTGTATTGTTCCGAGTCCCTGCTGCACTTCCACCACACTGCTACGTGCCGTTTAAGGTCATCCTCTTCGTAAAAAATTAACGTGATACACTGAAAAATGTGGTATCGGATTGTACATTTATCACGGCACGACGTTTTTTTCTTCAAATACCATCACAGCCCTAAATCTATCAACATGATGAATATACTCAGGATGCTTAAAATACAGCTGAACAAAGTTATTTACAAAACAAAACAAAACAAAAAAAAACCCACTGATGTTGGAGTTTTTTTTAAAAAAATGTTTTTAAATTTTTGTACTAACGTTTAGCACAATGTATTTAAATCCTGATTAATGTTGTTCTGAGAAGTTTATGAAGATTGTACTGACATGGCACCGGACATTTCAGTAACGGAAATGTTAATTACATAAACTGATTTTTAAAAAACAACAACAACCACAACAACTCAGAATTGACTTTAAATCCCCTAAAAATTAACCCCACTCTTCACTGACTCATTATATTTAAGGATTTGATATGAATCGAACGTGATAGGATTGTTCCAACACGCCAGCTCTCGCACTGGTTCCATTCTATATACTGTAACGTCCTGGTAACGTCGATATTTATCAAATCACAAACTATTAAGACTGTTAAGT
This sequence comes from Ictalurus punctatus, assembly GCF_001660625.3. Lineage (NCBI taxonomy): Eukaryota > Metazoa > Chordata > Actinopteri > Siluriformes > Ictaluridae > Ictalurus > Ictalurus punctatus. The sequence continues at coordinate 2,532,952 of NC_030431.2, forward strand.
CTCGTAGGTTGATTTTAAACGAATCAATCATTAAAAATAGTCCAAAAAGTCCTAAACATGATTCACGAATACAGACCTCAGAAGTATTTAAGTTCCATTTGACATTTTGAGGTAACAAAATGGTAGTGGTATTAAAAAAGTTCGTTTAAAAAAAAGAATCAGCTTTGACCTTATTGGGGGCCAAAACTTTATGGCTCAATCATTAAAAAACAAACAACCAAACAAACAAACAAAAAAAGGACAACGAATTGCCAGAAAGTTATAGAAATGGACAATTCCAACGTTTGTAATTATATCTCATGATTTAGAAATATAAAAGGTATGTGCTTACCGATATCTCCCTTGATTTAAATCCACAAATGTACCTTGGTGAAAATACACTAGCATGTGAACACAGAGTTCAATTCTTTACCAGATCGCACACACACTGAGCAAAGCTACATAACTTTGGTAAGTTAGTTTCCCCTTGGGCGATAAAGTTTCAGAGTAGAGTCCGTCGAGATATTCCTAAATACAAATTCAGTAGTCGGGTCGTGAATTTAACGACATTAACAACCGTTACAAGTGTACGCATATTTTAAAACGATTCGTTTCAAGACCTTGGGATTGTAAAGCGTTTTGGGGGCAACAACGAATTGCCACTGCAGCTATGATGAAGTTACATGAAAATATTGAAAAATGAGTTCAAAAGTTGACCTTACTGAGGGATAAAACTATTGAGGGATAAAACTTCTTGCCATAATATCTTAAAATCACAAAATAATCTAATAGAAACTTGTATTTATTTAATCAAGAAGTCAGAACTGATACATTTTCATTCCATTTGTTTGAGATGAGAAATATGTATCTGTGCGAACATTTGTGCGAACAATTGTTTTTTGTTTTTTTTTAAAAAAAGAAGAAATACGCTTGCCAAAACTATACAGACTCCATGTATCTCAGTCCCTTACAGGACTTAAGACACAAAATGGCTCATCGCATGGACATGCGTACCATATTGGTGAATGATTATTTTGCCTCTAATTGACAAGGCATACTATAAAAAGCCAGAGCCAAGATACCAAACTCTGGTATAACTCCAGAAATAACAGTGTGTGAAAAAGCTGATAATTAACACATTCCCTGTGGTGGTTTGGCAAGAGAAAGCGGCTCATTATTTACGAGGACAACTTCTCGAAATCTGTCTCCGAGTTGAAGCTTTGTGTCATATATTTCACTCACTGTGTTGATCTAAAAGAAAGGGTTGCCTAAGGACAAATAGCTCGCAGGTTATATAAAGCAAATGTGCCTCACGTAAACTGGCAGCGTAAACAATGGGTTTTAAAGATTTACATGCCAGTCGATCAGAGAGATGAGAGAACTATGCGAGAGAGCACTTACAGGAACAAGTTTTATAAGATTTGAGGTTTTATAAGGATTTGCTATTAATTTTTCTTCCCAGTCCTTTCAAACTGGGGCCATTTTACTAAATACCACATTGGCTCTGGTTAATCAGGCAATGACATGTTTGAGGTTTAAAGCTCGGATTGGCCGAATGCTATAACATAGCTTTGGTTTCTTGATCTCTTGAACATTGTCAAGCGTACAACCTTTTTAGCCGTCTGTAATTGGTTCTCTAATGCGCTAGCTAGAGGGTATAGACACACAATGCTCCTGTCTGACCCAAATAACCCAAAGTTGCTCTAAAACGAGGTAAACATTGATTTTTATATTTAAGTTTTGCTTTCATGGGCTCACAGTTGAAAAATTGGCTTATATTTTTAAAATTTTTTTAAAAAAAAGTTATTAACGATCAAGGTTAGAGCAAGGATTATCAAAACGCAGCTTTTCTTACTTCATGTGTATGACATCCGCTGAAATTGCTCTCACTCAACAAACTTTCTTCACCTTTTCCTGTTATTTACTGTGTAGTCACCTTGAAATGGTTCATGAAGGGTTGAATTTAATTTCTTCCTTGCTTTAATTTGAGATAAAATGCCCGCTACTGAAACAAATGCTAAGCCTGCTATTTCGGATCATCGTTTAAATAACTGTGCCTGTAATTAAACCGAGCTTCTTAGGAAAGAGGTAGCCCGAAGATTCAAAACGAATAGGGATGGGATGAATATAATCGCCAATGTTGGGACTACACTGATTGAACAACACTGATTTTTACAACCGGTTCTGAACAAAGAAAGGAAACACCACAGCGAAGGGATAACAGTACACGGTTACGGCTTTAACTTCACAAACGATGCTGTATATACGAGTAATTGGATTAAACTGGAACAAGGCTACGGTTTGGCTCAATGATCTACCTGTTCTGTCTGTTTAAGTAGATGGCAGGTCTACCTCAAATACTATTCTCTCTCTTTTTTTTTTTTTTTTTTGGTAAGCGCGCAACATTAAAATCCCATGACGTTAGTTTTGAGCCAACAATTGCTAGAGTATTTGTAAAAATGTTTATTTATTAATTATTATAAAAAATTTTTTTTAGAGTTAACGTTTCATTACGTCACGTTCGTTACTTTGCTTGCTTTTCCTCATTTGGAAGTCGCTTTGAATAAAAGCGTCTGCTACAGTAATAAATGTAAATGTCATTACACGGATGATTTCTCTAGGCTACGTTACAGACGCAGGTTACATGGCACAGCAGTATTTGTCAAAAGCCCCAAAGCAGAGGGACTCATTTGTGGGCCACTTTATCAGTAGCTTTTATACTTCAATCTTTGAGCAAAACTTACAGAAATGATTGAACATTGATATATATATATATATATATATATATATATATATATATATATATATATATATATATATATATATATATAAAAACTCAGGGGTTGATAAACCAAGGTGGATCATGTTACATACAACATAACTTTAAAAGAAAGATGTCTTAGATATGAATAATTTTTATTCCACATGAGATTTGAGAAATTTACCAAACTCTGAAAGAAGTTCGATTTCATTAAAAAAAAAATAAATAAAACAAAAAAAAACCCCACTATGAACACGTTTGTACTCATAGTTATATAATATGCATTTTTAGTTTATTAGTGTTGTTTTTACTCATTTTCTTTTATTTAAATTATTTTATTTTTTTTACTATTACTACGGTCACATTGTTTTATATTCTGAAATCTACCTGTACAGTATCCTTGAAAGGCCCCGAAAGGCACTTATAAATAAAATGCAATTTAAAAAAAAATATATATATTGCTATTTTTTGATTCATATTTTTTAATGGAGATGAAAGTTGAATCTTTGACTGGCATGCATGTATTATCTTCTATTCGTCAGCACCCTTTTCTTCACTAAAGTTACTTTTGTGCGCACTTACGATAAGCGGAATTTAAAAAGGGTACGCTTGAATGCATTAACTGACATTGGAACGAAAATAAAAATCAGCTTTAAGTAATTCCATTCAACCAGGAAAGCAGTCCAGAATAAACGGCTTGTGGGGTGTGTGACCTTAAAAGTGGTGTATCCTACAGCAGCTGCCTCAAATTATGATCTACAGCCAGGAAACTATCAAACTGAAAAGGTGCAAGTCCAGGTCTATACCTCTGCTATACATAAGGGAGGTTTTCTCCTCATTAATCATGAGAGAATGTAGATGCTGGAAAGCTTTTAAGGCTGTACACACGAAATGATTGTGCACTAGTACTTGGTCACTCAGCTTTTTCAAGAAGTCTTAAAAACATTAGGCGAAGTGAATGTAAAAGTAAAGTGGTATCAGGGTAAGCTAATAAACTGGCCACAACTGAAAAATCTTATAAATCTTAGAAAATAAATCTAGACTGGACTGACCAAATTCATTACTAATATACATAAGAATGACACGCTGTTCATGAACCAAAAAAGGAAAGACAGAAAATCAACATGTCCCAGTTTTGAAAAGCTGGTTGAAGGGATCACTAGCGATGGCATGTTTACTCCCCTGGTGGAATTACATTACATTCTCGGAGTCTAATTGCAAACAGCGCTGTCTTGGAGCAAAATTCATTAGCGTATAATTGTAAAAAACCGGCTTCTCATCACCGGAGTTGAAGATTAACCAAGACGGAGATGACTGTAAAGGCGCTGGAGACCGACACAAGCTTGCCTCTTGTTTGTCCACTGATGAGAAGCTTGTTCAGGCCAGCTGTGTCTCTATGGAAGTGGCACCTCGAGAGCCTCTCCTCGACCAGCGACACCCCCCGATTCACCCGACACCCCCCCCCCGTACCGAGTTACAGCCCGAACCCTCAGTTCTCCCCCTTCCTGTTCAGGTTGGAACAGGCCACCTCAGCTTCCCTGCGCGTCCTCGTGTTCCTGCGAAAACACCAGATTCTGGCACGGTTCCCAGACGGCGTTTCTTCTTCCTCGTACCAACTTTTATCCGACCATAAAACACGGCCCGAGCAGAGCAGCCCTCAGAAAGCGTTGTTAAGCTCTAAGTGAGCTGACAGAAATTTGAGCTTTCCTTTTTTTTCCTACAAGAGGCAGGCTGGTAGGGAGGTTCCATTCTCGAGGTTCGCCTGTTGACTGATATTCGGTTGAGATAGGGACGGAAAAAAAAAATCCACTTATGGACTCCAAAATTTTTGAACAAAATGCCCATGGAGACCGTATTTTTCTCGTGGATTGCCCAAGGCGCACACACAAGGGACTGGGACAAATGATAAATTATCATCTAGAGCTGGATAATGACCTTATTGCAGATGGTATAATAAACTATTTTAGTGACACGCTTTGTTGGAAATCACACCGAAGTGCCCTTAAAAAAAAACAAAAAAAAAAACACGCTAACTCTTAGAGCACCTATTACGCAGTCACATGGTGTTTCACTGCAGAACAGCAATCACAGCAACTGTGCTCATTCTGCAAACCCAGGATTTTTTAAATGGTTGATCTAAAAATTGGTTCTGGTGGTAACTAAACAAGCACAAGTAATTCTTTAGAAAGGTGAAAAATAATGAACGGCTATTTTTTTTTCTGCCACCACCAACAAAAAAACATGCTCAAAAATACACACAATGCTTCAGGATCAGCAAATATGTAGGAGCAAGCAAGCACTCAGGTAAACTCTCAAGGTGTTTTTGCCTCTCAGATTATATTTCGGAGTGATGTAAGAAAGATGAAAGCCTGATAAATTCTTCATATAATATTATTATATATTTCACACACACACACACACAAAAAAGAAGTACAAAGTCTTTCAAAGTGCGTGTGAGAAATCAGATGCCCTCGGCCGATAACGGTCCGACGGATCCAGACCAGAGATCCTGATAGGCATTGATTTTTGATCCTACCTCGGGCTCAGTGGGATGCGGTGTCAGGTGTCACGGGCCGTCTAGACGCTGTGACGATGGCGTGTCGGCATGGCAACGGCGGGCCGTTATCAAGGACCGGGAGAAGTTGTGTTTAACAGACACAGCATCTGACTTTCTGAAGCTAAACTCATAAAAGGCATCGAGACGAGCGACGATTCGCTGAAGTGGAGAATGATGGATTGCTGTCCACTGACTGAGATGTCGGAGGCAATTAAGACATGAAGTGCAGGATCTGTTTAACAAATGGTTCCAGAGGTGCAAATTTGCACACGGTAGCTACTTACGGAAATACTTACCAGCTAAATGCTTCGGGCGCTTCATGAAGGCGGCAGATTCTTCGGTACAGTTGGCATAAAATTGATGATGTACTTGTAGCTTACCTTGGATAATGTCGCCTACCTTCGTTTTTATTACTAAGCTTCTTCAATCCAAACGTGGCTTAACGACTCGGAAGTTTTTCGCGATTCAATCCCGTCATCGTCCTCCCCACGCTGGGCGCCGTAATCGCTCGTTCATAGTGGCAAATACCTGGCCTAAACGAAAAGAAGAAGAAGAAGAAAAAAAAAAAGGATTAAGTGCACGGTTTAAGTATTTCCATTTGGAGAGTTGGCCACAATATAGACAAATAAGTTATTAAACTATAGCGGCCAGTTGCACCAATTAGATGCAAGAAAGTTGGATGTAAACCCTACGCCATCGCTACGTCCAGCCCGTTACACCGTCTAAAACTACAACTAGGCACAGCTACGCAGTGATAGTTGCCAGGCCGTTCAGGTTGCTATGGTTACAATCTTACATTTACTTCCGCCGATGATTAGATTAAAAATGACTGCTGGGCCGAAGAAACGAAAATGAAATGACCATGATTGTGAGACAAGACAAATTATCGAACTCTGCAGTAAGTATGTACATATGTAAGTATGTACATATGTAAGTATGTACATATTTTAGCACGCAAACAAAACAATGCCATAACTAATAAGAAAAAAACAAGACGTCTGGTAGATGATAACAGCGGCAGTTAACGAAGCAGAGGGTGGATTAGGAAGTCGCGAAGTGAAGAAAAATTGAAAGACCTTTCAAAAGATACAAGACGAATTCATTCAATAAGTTCTCCAATTCTCTCCATATATATATATATATATATATATATATATATATCTCTCCAGAGGATTGGTGCGGTCTCTCATTACTCTTTCACACCTGAAAGCCCGCTTATCGTGTAGCCTGGATATTAGACGGGCCATTGTATCGACGCTTTTATTTTCACATTGGAAACTAGTCAAGATTCTCAACAGGTATTAATTCTACACAGGACTTACGGCCCACTGTACATCTAGCCTAATCGGGTGAACCGTGTGAACACGAATAAAATTTGCCATGTTAAAAAAGCCACTTTACTTAAATGCAAACGGGTGCATGCGCGCAAGAAAGGTTTATTTAATAACTAATCAAACTCGCACGTCGTTACAGTCATTATCACGAGCCACCTTCACCCGTTGTGCGTTCTGCAAACTGTTTCGTTATACTCAGAGTGTCAAAGGCAATTATCACTGTTTCATTATGAGCTTTTAGGCGTGGAGAAGCTAATTAAGTTAAATCTTAAAAGATAACAAAATGGTATCATGGAACTCCATTTGTTATTGAGCTTAGGTTAGACTTAGATGTTAGACCTGTGCTGCATTTTAAACGTTAACTGCTTTGTTTACCGTCGTCCTTCGTGAGCCATGCGATCAGAGAATCGAATATTAACGACGAGTGAGGAGTTAGATTGTTTTAAAGATACATTTTTCTATCCGTTGAAAGGATAAAACCCTCCCACCTTATAGCTCACTATCGGTGTAAAATACAACAAGGCTATACGCGGGACTTGCACGAAGGACGCTTCACGTAATGTACAAAAATATTTATAATCGTTTATTATTGTTGATTCTATGAGGAGGAGAAGATGATCGAGCAGTTATAGAAGGAGACTCCAGTGTCAGCGCTTTGTAGCAACATCAAGAAAAGAACGTAAAGCTGGACGAAGGGGTTTACAATATTGCGGAACTAACTTGTTTCATGGATGTCCGTTGAATAACACGAAACGTGACTATAAAAAAACGACAAATAACTTAAGTACAAGAGGAATAAAACATTTACATCGACGAGATTTTGGTAGAAATGTCATGCTTTATACACGTACATATATATATATATATATATATATATACATATATATATATACATATATACATATATACATATATATATATATATATATATATATATATATATATATATATATAATACGTATATTTCAGATTTCTCAACTAGTAAACAGCCCACATGAGTAGTACATGGTGATTTATTTAGCGTTCTTTACTGTAAGTGCTCAATAAAATGAATTATACAACTGAATGATACTGGATTGGGTTGTGTTTATATATTGAACTAGTTTCAATTAGGTGTTATTTTAAGGATGGGGGGGGGGGGGGGGGGGGGTGAAATTATTACAAAAGGTCCATTAAAAGCACCTTAAAACTCATCAGTTATGAAGTAGTGAGCAGCTTGTTAATTAATTACCTCAGAGGCTAAACCACAGCAGGTAGCATAGCGTTAGCATCATTTCCAACGAAATAATTCGGGGTTTTATTCGAGTGGACACACGGATAAATCACAGTAATATCCGACATAAACAACTTTTTACCTCAGCTCATGCACTTTTTCCCCCTCTGTGGCTTCTCTAATGAGGTAAACGACTGTTTTCTTCAGTCTCAGACTGTTTTTTCATCGACGTTTTTTCCCCCCTCAGCATGTTCCGTTAATTTTTTTTAAAGAAACAAACAAACAACAACAAAAAATTCCCGCCAAAAAATACCGCTCAGCCAATGATCGAAGCGATCCGTTCTGAGGTGATTCAAAATACATAGCGTTCCTCAGAGTAGTGAGGATTATTAGTTGGGATACAGCAGTCACGTGACTAACTTGTGGCAGTACTTGCCTCAGAATTACTTCACACAACTTCTTCTTATAAACCGAGAATTTTCATAAATACTCCGACTAAAATAAGTTAATATTTGATGGTTAACACTGAAATAAAGCAGTAACACCTAGGAGAAAGGCTTTAAGGCTAAAATAAATAAATAAAAACAACAAGCAAATAAACACACAAAAAACATGGTGCAGCTATAATTTTGGTTCTGAAATGCAGTGTAAATACAATAAAGGTCCAGCTAGCAAAAGTTTTCTAATAATGTGTGTGGGCATAAACACTTTAGGGGGAATAAAGGAAAATCAGTCACAGGGTGATGTGATGTGATGTGATTATACCACACTATGTAAACAAGCATAATTTTTTTTTTAATGATTAATTCACTTCATGCTTTTTAACCATTTATATTGTCACAGAAGTTAGCTCTTGTCATGACTTACGTAATGGCAAATTCAAACAACCATCCCTTTGTCGGCTTCTCATTTGACCGTCTTGACGTTAATACAAAACGCAACTTGTAACTCACATTACCAAGAAACTGGAAAGCGGTTGACGTGATCTCCTCTGCCCTGAAGACGTTCCCACGGTGGGAAAAAAAAAAAGTACCTTAGGGTTGCAAGGTGCTGACACTGGAGACTCCTTCGAAAACATGTTGAATAAACATCTCCTTACAGAAACGTTCACCCGATCGTACAATTACCTTCGATTTTTTTGTTGTTGTCGTAGTTTACATTTTTATCTGTTTATGACGTGAATAAGCTGTTACCTATACCAAACTGTTTAGCGAGAATATATTACAACCAGAGCATTAATATATAATTACAGCAGGAACTATTGTCAGAGCTGCTGCTATAGGAAATTAATCAGCACTTTCTGACTAATCTGATTTGAGAGTTCAACAACGCTGCGATCCAATATTAAGAACTGACAAGCATTTGATTGTTGCTGGATATATTTGATCAAATATAATACAAAACAAACATCATTTGTAAGCTTCTCTCTGACTTAAAATGTTCATCACAGAGGCCAAAACTTACCTGGCTGCTAGGGGAACATCACGTGCCTCTCATTCAGAGAGAGAGCTTTTAGCTAATTATCACTTTTTCATCAAGGAATTAGACGACTGCGTTTCATTACCACTACACGACAGATTTAATACCAACAGTTCTTCCTCAGGTTATATTTGTGCTCATTAAAAGCTCCCGTGTGGTGTTTTGTCATTTGTACTGGTTCACTTGTCAGACTGTTTCCTGTGTCTACATCATCTCTGACTCGTGTTGTACAAGCTGCTTCAGGATGAACTAACATTTTGAAAAGGTGAAATGTGATGGGTTGCTTCGTACAGGATTTATTTGTAGACTTGATTATATGTGCAATCATGGTAACCTTGACGAACAGTTATGGACAGCACTGGTGTTGTGGCAGGTTGCGTTGCCGGCGTTCAGCTACTGGGTCTCGAGGTTTGAGATCTGAACCTTGGATTGGCGTCCGTTTAAAAATTCACGTTCGACGTGTCCGCATAGGTTGCTCCGGGTTCTCTGGTTTCCTCCTAGCTTTTAAAAAAAAACAAAACCATGGTGGTAGATGGATTGCAGACTCAATTACCTGTGGTCATGAGTTAGTGTGTGCATGTTAACCTGCAATGAACATCCAGAACGTGTTCCCGTGTCATGGCCAGTGTTCCCGGAACACGCTCCGGATCCACTGTGATCCGGAACAGGATGAGGTGCTGAATGAAGATGAGTGAATGAACCACACTGTGTACATTGTATTGCATTGAAACTGGCTCTAAAGCAAACTATAGTTAAGTTCTTGCTTTAGATGGCATTGCCGATCACCTTCTAAGACTAGATCGTGGTTCCTGGAACGAGATATACACTACACAGCAATTCCCCGCCAATTGTAAACAGAGACGTAATATAATATCACGCTCAGCACAGTGTTTAAGTATCAAAGCATGACTGTGTCACATCCCATGAGGCCAAAGTTCTGTGTGGCAGGAAACGTGGCCCCTTCTTTCCCTGCAGGAAATGTTTTCAGGAATGCACGAACGCAGCACCTACTCCTGTTCGCTGTAGAGCAAAGCAACACCGTAGTGAACGTTTGGACGGCGAGTACGGCTGTGAAAGTTTATCCGAGCGTAGAACAGCCTAACGGATTGCGAAAACGCTAAGATCGTGTTCATGAATGGAATGTTCCCACCCAATCCCTTTCTCCAGGAAATGTGTCACATGTTCATTTGAAGCCCACTTGATTCAAAATAACAAGCTTTAATTGAACAAAACAAGTATCCGGCCTAAAAGCGCCATAAATAAAACTTTATTCTCTCAACGTATTAACAAGCTGCGGGGGCGTGTCCGCAGCTGCCTAGCACAGCGCTTAAAACTTTGAGAGTTGCAGTCCTCAGGTCAAAGACCCACACACACACACACACACACACACCCACACACACACACACACACCCACCCACACACACCTCTATACATCTCAAGCCATCTCTGACTCTCCTGGTCTTCACGTTCAGTCCCATCCTTTAGAAAAACAAAAACGAGTGCGATGATGCTGTAATAAAGGGGTGGCTGAGCAGCAAGTCTTTCCTTTTTACTCTAAAAAAGGGCCGACTCATGAAAAAAAACAAAATGACTGGTGGAGGAAAAAGCTAATAAAAACAACAATAAAATAACCAAATACATATTCAACCTCGCTTGATAAAGCCAGAGCAGCATGCTGCAAATTCTAAGCTGTGAAGTTTGTAATCCAATTTTGTTAACGCTCATTGTCCTTCCCCACTGTGCCATATTAGCTTTAAAAGATGAGCGTAACCTCCAAATACTAGTGATAGTGATACGGATAATGATGATAAAAATGAAAACTAAAGAGAAGTAACAGCTGAAGCAGCCCTGCTTCAGAGGAAGGCTTGGGGAGGGGGTTGGTTTAAAGAGAGGTCCATGAAGGGCTCATCTGCCGTCGGCGGGCGTTCGGCTGAGTGTGAGGGAGGCCATGGCACGGCCGAAGCGCTCGCACAGCTCCAGGGTGGAGTATAAAGGAAGCTTGGGCGGCTCGGAGAAGCTCCTGATCTCTGTAGAGCAGTCGAGCAACTTGGGGAGGAAATCGGTCAGTTTCTCCTGAAGATTAGCTGCAAAGACAGGAATGTGTTTAGATACAGAACAACAATAAACAACAGATAAGTGGCCCAAATTCTGCGGTGATGTGGGCTGAGCCAGAATAATTTATCAACAGAAGGCTGCTTTTCATTGAATTATTATTTTTTTAACGGCATTAACGAGTTCAGGGAGGCACTGGTGTTTGGATCAAGAAAAAACCCCCCAAAAACAAATCCGCATCTTTGATGCAAACTGGTTTACCGATTCCGGCTGACAAAGTATGAATGTCTTTTCGGGTTCGAGAAACGTCAAGCAGTAAACCGGTGATCTAATTTGATGGACTGACAGCAAAACATAGCAATAAACTATAAAACTATCAAATAAAACTGAATGACTGACAATTTTACACACATGGCAGGACACCGATTGGCTTGTACAGTAGATTTAGTCAGCGTTATTTCTAATTAATTAGCCTCACGTGAGCCTTTTAAAAACCTAAACGGGTCTCCACGTGTGTTTGTGCTAAACCCCTTAAAATAAAATCTATAATTCATAGCTGGATGTTTTAGCACTAAAACTAGGGACGGGAATCTCCAGGTAATCTAAATCAAAACTGCAGTTATATATATATATATATATATATATATATATATATATATATATATATATATATATATATATATATATATATATATATATATATTTTTTTTTTCTTTATGCATCTAAATTTTCAGTTTCTATAGCCTATATTATTTTCCCTCCCACGCAGACTCCCCCTGCTGTTTGTAAAAACAGGCTTAACGTATTTCCATTAGGGCTGTCAGAACTAATTTCCCGGTTTGAATACTAATAAAACTTTTGTAATATTTACATACATATGTTTAATATCTAATGCGCTACTTTATGTCACCCAAGTCTACTGTAACGCTCGCTTCCTAAAAACGTTATATAAAATGGGTATTATGTAGTAAACTAAAAAAAGTTGCGGATTTGATTTTATGTGAAGTAATTTGAAACGTAATAAAGCTCTAGTGTGACTTGTATATCTAACTGTAATCAGGATTTACTCTGCTGTTTATGTAGAAATCACGTTTTAAGTGGAACATGTGAGTATTTAAATGTAGTTTCTTTACTTATTATCTACGTTAGCATTTTATTTTCAATGCAAAAGTAATGAGGCAAATTTGACTGATTAAAATCGGTTTCATTTGGTGTAAAAGGGCAATGCGGAACCGAGCTTTACATATTTTTTACATAGTTTTATATAATATATAATAAATATTATTGGTTTTTATCAAAGTTTATATAATTAAGGAGTAGGTATGCGGAGGATCGGAGTCATGAGGCGCGCGAGTCCACGTGTTTAGCTCCAGTTGTGACTGATCACGCTGAGAAGTTGTTTTTATTTATTTATTTGTAGTATTTTTGTGTGTGTTAGACATTAGCTTCTTCATGTCTCTTCCGTACGTGCACTCTAGAAATGATTTACAACACTTACGTTCCATCTCCTGTCCCAGATACGAGCACCAGCGGTTCCTCATGTCCTCCACGGCTACCATGTCCTTCTCCTCCATCTCTTCGAGCAGCAGAAGAGGGATGCACGGCACCACCAGCTCGTTCATGATGCTCAGGCCGTCGTTCACTTCCGGCTCCTCGCCGCTCTCGAACATGGCTGCCGCTTGCTCGTTCAGCTTCTGCGGAAATCACACACGCACACGAATGCACTTTATGTACCCTGTACCGTTCAGAGTAAAGCTCTTATCTCGTGCACATCTCCTTAAAGTATTCTCATCTGGCCAGAAATGTTCTGGAGAGTTCGTCTCGTTATTGACGCAGAAGCTGACGTGCCTGCTGATGCGCTCGCGGCCGCTCTCGAGAGCCCTGCGGCATAAGCAACCCTGTTGACCTTGCAGGCCTCTGCGATCCAACTGCGGTATTAGGGAATAGGCGTGTGTCGCATTAAAGGGGGGGAAGAAAAGAAAAGAAAAGAAAAAAAAAAAAAGCAGCACAGTACATTAGCTATGTCAATGTTAGCAGTATTTCCAATTAAAGCAGAGCAGTGGGGGAAATGGCCAGGGCTTGAGCGTGAGCCAGAGCCCCTGCACGGCTCCAAAATGGTGGAGGTGAAACGAGGACAACGGCACGGTAATGTGTTTACACTCGCAGCAGCGTCTGCTTCCTAGTTGCAGCCCGATGATTACATTAGAGCACAATAGCCGTTTAGGGTTACTGGGTGCGCGCGCGCACACACACACACACAGGTCTCAAAGTTCTTAGAAGGAGCACACACTGTGAGAAAGCCACACACACACACACACGCACGCACACACACACACACACACACACACACACACACACACACACACACACACACACACACACACACACACACACAGCGTGGCTGATGATTATTCGATAAAGCTAACAAAACCGACAGGGAATCCAAACACAACAACCCCCACAACCCTGTCTGCTTTCAAGTGTGACAGTAAAGGCAAGCAAACTTATGACTTATAAGATCACTTCAGATACACACCCTTTCCAAACACAAAAGCACTATAGTCATTAGAGTCAAACAGTTTTAATGAGCTCAGAGAGGGAGAGGAGAAGGCCAGAGGGATTGTCTACATGGTTTCCCATGGGTCAGTGGTATGATGAGGAAAAAACATATCGGAACAGTATGATGCGTTTCGGTCGAGTTTCTGTCAGTGCTCTAATCTGATAGTACGGGCCCCGAGGCTTAAAAAAAACCCGTAAACGGACCATCTGAGATTTTCTGTTTCCATTTCACAGAGACTCCATATACACTACCGGTCAAAAGTTTAAACACACTCATTCTTTAGTTATTTTCCCCCCACATTGTAGAATAATAATAAAGTCATCAAAACTCTGGAGGAACACAAATGGAACTATGTTGTAATAAAAAAACAAAATACTAAATTATTTTCATTTATTTATCATTATCATCTTCAAAGTAGACACGCTTTCTGCCTAGAATTTCCAGAAATGTATTCTTGGCGCTTTCTCACCTGATTTCTTGAGGAATTTCCCTGAGATGCTTTTTAAACAGTATTACAGGAGTTCACGCCGACGCCGGACTCTTATCGGCCGCTTTTCGGAACATTTCCCTCCGAGTCGTCCGTTTAAACAAATATTTCTTTTGTAAATAAAATGTTTGTTTTCTCATGAAAGAAAGAAACGAATATGTCAGCACGATTACATTTTTGTCTGTGGCACCGATTTCACACGTTTAATTACACACCTTTAAAAGCTTTATAAGATCACGAGAAACTTTTCAGTCGAGCGTCCACAAAGTTTTGACCGGTAGTGTAGGCTTTATTAAAGCACAGTACAGGTTTAAATTGTTGTCGGTTGTTCTTTTAAACAAACAAAAAAAAATGTTCTCTCTCTCCCTCTCATATCAAAATAAAACATTTGACTTTTACGGACCTTTTCAAGGAAATCTCATATCCCAGCCAGACTGGATTACACTTTTTGGTTTTGAATCAAGCTGAATTGCATCATACTTCAATTATTTGAGGTAACATACAAACTAGGCCAGTGGGTGGGTTAGGTCTATGTGTGTGTGTTAGTACTGATTAACGTTGATGGCAGGATTTCAATGTCATCTTTGCACCAATAAATATCAGATGATTAATGGATTTATAAATTCCAACTTTTTTTTTTTTTTTTTTTTTTTTTAAATGGTGGCATAGTACATTTGAAAGTTTTTTTAATCCACTTCAAAGTTTCACAAAAAGCTACATTGAAGTATTTTACACTCAGCGCAAACCGTTGTTAAAGCATGTACTACATACATACGGCAGTTTAGTATTTTATTTGCTTAACTGCTTCCAGATTTTTAAAAAGATCCTACGAGCATATGCTTGTATTAGTTCAATCTGTGAATCCTCGCATTTCATTTTTTGTGTGTTTCTGATGGAAAATGCTGCTCCACACAGCTGTGAGACACATATGGGAGGGGCGATATGGTTATGACCCCGGGGGCAAAAAGGCCGTGCTGGAGCTGACGCACCTACGCACACACACACACTCACCAGCAGGCACTCTCTGCGATAATGGCCTATGAGCTCTTCGTCGTGCCCTCGGTACGGCCCTTTGGACAGCAGCTCTTTGTTGTACTGATACGAGTACACCAAGTACATCAACGCCTCCACGTAACTGGAACAGAAGAAAAGAAGAGCCCAGCGCTGCTATAATCAACACTTACACAGTTATTTGATATGGAAACGGACCCTGGCGTATTACCGAACACCATGTCCTGAACATGATGTGCTATAATTATTAAAGCGTTCCTGATCCGGCTGCATTTAATTGTCGTTGCGACTGTTACAAATAAACTATAATGAAACGTACTAATTAACAGATTTACATTTCTCACTAGGCCCTTGACAAGGGAAGTGCGAGGACATAACAGAGGTTACGCTGCCCCCTGGTGGAGACAGAAATGCAGAAACACAGCATCCTTGGGAAGGTCGGTTTTTCTCAGTCGTGTTTACCTTTTCTTCTGAAACATCTCAAGGCCAATCATTAGGAAGATCGTGGTCTCGCGGAAGTTCCTGTAGTCCTGGTGCCACATCTGTTCACACAAACACAACGAGTAACAATATACGACATTAAAGGAATACTCCAGTGATTTTCAGACGACCTGTTAACTCAAAACTCATTAAGAGTCGGACTTTATTTGTGAATGAATATAATTTCTTCTTTCAGAGATAAGATGAGTCTTATTTCAAAGATACTGACAAAACTCAATAAGACCAGCTTTCTCGAGTCGTTCTCTCTCTAGTCTCTGCCTCAGATGCTCCTCCCACGCCTCACGGAGCATCTGAAACGTATTGTACACTAATCTGGCCACGAGCTTCAGAATCTAGTGGGCAGCAATCTGATTGGCTGGTAGCACTTCTGTGTGTGTGCTTACTGTGGTTTAAAGATCTTCTAAACACTGCAACACAACGAGCTATTCCGAGCAAAATACGATATACGCTCCGGCAGCCAGTCCGATTCGATTTCATTTTTTAAATTTATTTATATAACGCTTTTAACAATAGACTTTTAAGCTTCGAAGAAATCTGGATGTAGAGATAGAGGAGACGGAGGTGAAGAAAGAAAAAAAAATCCCCGAGACGACACGCGAAGGAAATCACGAGGAGCGGAACCGGTCTCGACACTGGATAGCGTGATTATAATTCGTTACTCTTCCACATCTGTATATTAGGACATCAAACAGAACCAAGTGTGTTCAGAACGTTCGGTACGAGTACACTGTGTCAAAGAGATACACGGACAGTTAAACTAAGCCAAGAAGTTTAAATTAATGATTAATAAGAATGCAGTACATGGATGATGATAACACTTTGTGACTAGTGGAGGGGAAAAACTGCTGACCTCGTACTCCTCCATGTTGACTTCGTCAGGCTTGATGAGCTCGAGCTTGGCCCGCGCCACCTTCATGATGCTCTTACATCTAAGGGAGAAAACATATCGCCGTTAGAGCTCGCGGTGGGGTGAGAGTGACTCACGAGCTAATCTCAGAAATGAGACGGCTAGATGGCGAGCCGTGTCCCGAGGCCTCGTGCCTGAGGCTATGAATCATTCTTTATTACCGTGAGCAAAATGGAAAACCGCGCTCCGGAGCTGTGCGTTTGGGCCGCGCTCGCATAAATCTAATTACGCTCCTCAAAATGAAGGAGGAGGAAATCAATTCGCTTATAAATATGGCTTGTGTGGCACGCTTGGCACGGTACAATCCCACAGGGGGAAGGGAGCGGGCATTCAGGAACAGAAGCGGCAGAGCCATATTTTGGTTCGTGAGCAGATAAAAACAAACGGGCTCGGATTTTTCTGCCACATCCCACAGGAAAGCATTTCAAGCGGTCTAGCAAGAAAATAAGACATGCTGCCTCACTACTAGACCATCTCGAGTCATCTCGAGCGCCAGCGACTGGGATGGCCTGGATGAAGTCATTTAGCTAGTACATTTAGTAATTTAGCTTCCTTAGTCATTTTAAATCATTCGTTCGCTCTTCTTTAGGAATACGGAAAACAGAGTGAAAACTTCACGACGACTGAGATGGTGAGTCTACGGAAAGTTCTGGCTGAGATTTTATTCCACAATCACACTAAAACATACAAACACAATGACAAACTCCTAAATAATACAAATGATCGTTTATTCGTCTTAAACATCTGATTCTACTGCCGAAATGCGTATTCTTTTTAGCTTCCGATTGGTTGTATGGCGATTTGCTTCTAAAACAAACGTCGAGAACAGCGGCCGACCGGTCGATAGGTTTTGCTGATTAATCGGCACCGCTGAAATTGCCGGAACTACCGGTTATCTGTAAATATCCACACCGACAGGTTTAGTCCGTTGTGGGAGCGGCTGAGAAGGGTACAAGAGCGGCCTCTAGAGGTGAAATAAAAAATGAAATTTTGTTGTGTTATTTGAAGTGTTTTGTTTTGTTGTTTTTTTTCTCTCCATTTGATTCATTTCAGTTTAGACTTTTATTTGCTATTCAGATGGTTATGTTTTGGGTCAGTTTAGATGTACAACTTTTATTTAGTTTAAAATTTATTAATATTTAGTATATATATATATATATATATATATATATATATATATATATATATATATATATATATATATATTAATATATATATTTCATTTAAAAAGGTACAGAACATTTTCATGGTACAGTCAGTACGGTTTATTCTTGGAATAACGTTCAGCAATATTTTACTTTGAGTGTTATGTTTTCATTCAGTGACAAATTTAAAAACTATCTGCTGTTTAATGGGTTAATCAGCAGGTACCGCGAGACTTATATATCGATAAAATCCACTAGCGGTCGACCTCTACTTGAGAAGACACTGTGCGTGTGACATTTTAAGATGCGTGTCTGCTCTAGTTTTCATTAATAAAGGAACATTTTGCCCTTTCGAACTCTCCATAAAAAAATTTAAAAACTCAGACCGTCAACTCAAAAACAACCCCCGTGCGATCGACATGTTGAAAATCCATTTCTGGTTCTTTGCTTATTACTACAAAATAAATCTGACATTAACATTAGGCTAACAGTAAGTTTGATTTTGCTTTGACATACAAATTGATATAGTGTGGGAAATACACTATTTATATTAAAAGGCAGCTTCTTACCTCTCGTCAAAGCCGAGGTTTCTGTCTGCGAACTGCATGAGCAGGGTTCTCTCCAGGATCTTCTTGGGCGCCTGGTTCTGGATGAAGTAAACGATGATGTGCTGCAGCCGATGGTCGTTCTGAGGCGGCGTGTCTTCCTGCGCTAACCGCACCAAACGAGTGTACTCGACTTTAATCGCCTGAATGACGAACGAGACGAAAAAGGAAATCAATGGAACAGGAAAAGAAATATAAACAAACAACCAGGTGCATCTGACAGAAAACAACTCTATTAAAGCTGTCAATCATCATTAACCAAGAGTTGCTTCAAATGTATAATACAATTATAATTAAATGGTAGAGAAACTGCAGCTTTCGGCCTGATCGTAAGTGTGTGGGCGTGTCGTCCCACAGTGTCCGACACTGGCATTTGCCTAACAATGAAAACAACAGTAGCAGAACAGACAGCAGGAAAGAAGAAATCCACTCTTTTGTTTTTACACCACTCAGAAGTGAGAAATGTCACAGAGGAGCATTTAGGTGTGTGTGTGTGCGCGTGCTCACAGCAACAGCGAAACTAATGTTTGGTGTATGTGCTCGCTTGCTGCTTCCAAAAGCTACGCTGCTTTATCGTAAGTGCTAAAGTGGTGCGAGGTTACAATGGGTTTTAATGTGCTTTTGTACAACGTTCTACTATCAAACTAATGGCACAGGCTGATACACAAAAGGATGACTTTTTACAGACAAAAACATCAGACATTACCGCAGAAGATTGTGAAGTTTAATCGCTCTGCTAATACCTGTTCCCTTCAACACTTTTTTTTCAAAAAGGACATGAAGTAGAAGTACTCAGGACCAAACAAAACGGTACTAATGCACTAAAACAGTGCATATAAAATGCTAAAAATGTTAGCTAGAGGTTAATAGCATCTTTCAGGGGATGAAAAGAGGCAAAGCAAGCAGGAAAGAAGTCAAGTGGTTAGCCGAAATGAAGTACTCCCAACTAGACTGTTGGCCGAATTTGCAGTTTATTCTGCACCGATAAACGTTATTGGCAAAAATCCACACCGATAGTTTTAGAGACGGGTCCACTGTCATTATACAGTACGAGAGCGGCCTCTAGAGGCAAAATAAAAACGTATCATTGACAAATTTTGTTGTGGTATTTAAAGTGTTGTTTTTTGTTGTTTTTTCCCCCCATTCTCATTCATTGTCTTTTTTATTTATTTATTTATTTATTTATTTGGAGTGTTACTTTTTGGTTCAGTTTGGATGCATACATTTTATTTACTTTAATATTTACTAACAGTCATATATATTTGTTTCAGTACATTTCCAAGGTATAGGCAGTACTGTTTATTTTTGTAATAAAGTTCAGCATTATTTGACTTTAAGTATTAAGTTTTCATTCAGTATCAATTTTAAAACTATCGGTTGGATTAACCGGTTATCGGCAGGTTCCGCCCATCTCGGTCGACCTCTACTGCAAAAATAATCCCACTGGACCAGCTGCAAAAGAAAATTCAGAAAAAATCACTCAACGGTAAAGATCAAGGAGTTCTTTCTTTTGCAGAAGAGTGCAAGAAGCTGAAAAGATCCTGAAAATAAAATGACACCAATCAGTTATGGTATTTATTCCATGTCACTGCGATACACCCTACCTACAACACAACATGTATAAAGTATCATTTGGTCTTAGATTCTGTAAGTGCACATTAATAAAACCGTTATACATTTCTAGTACTTATGGGTATGAATGGATATCAGTCATTCGACATCTTTCTTGACAGACTGATAAACAGATGGCAGAGAGTTTGACCGCCGCTGATGATTTATCAGTCAACTGCTATTCCAGCACAGGCACCGTCACAGCCCACTGAGACTGACGATTAGCGTCTAAAGGCTGTCAGTCATCCGACTCACAGTCAAGGTGGCACTGCCAATCAACAAGACATGTCAAGGCGAGGCAGATGTCGCACATTCGAGAACAATTAAAAATGGGGGAAAAAAATGCAGGCAGCCAAAAGGCAATTAAAACCATGGCTTTAAAACAAATGTCAAAAAATTAACCAAATGTAACATATAATGACTGCGGATGTACTGACAGTATACAACTGCGAACGGGAATATTTCTGTAAAAAAATAAATCATGCTTCTTTATTTTTACACAAACAAGCAACAGTTCACCATTAAACTAGAAATATAGCTGCAGGCAGCAATCGTCGGGGTCCAAGCACTCCTTCGCAAGTAGTTGGCCCATAGTTGCAAAGTTGTGCACAGTTACATAGAATACTACAGAGTAGAAAGATGTCAATTACATTCACGTTTCTTGATATTCGACTGATGCTAACGCTGTCAAATGCTTGCGAAAACCTAGCTGATCGAGTGAGCCAGATTAGCAGGATGTTGGCTACAATATTTAAATTCAATTCGACACCGTTATGGCTTCCCCTATTTAGATGCATGTGCCAGAATTGGTACGTTTGCTGTACCGTTTGTTGTCAAGAGGGAGACGCATTGAGGAGATGCAGCCTCCGTTTCGCTTTGGCGTCTTTGGGGGTCAACACGAAGGACGTTTACACGGTAGACTTGAGACGACCGACTATAGTATGGGGAACCGCAGAGAGAGTCCGACTATCGTAATGGTCATCAAGTTGAAAAAGCTAAATATCTGTCGGGGAAATCTTGTGTCTGCCGCTATAAGATCAACAAAAATAAATCGTGTTGTATCTCGTAATACCCGTTTCCTTTTAGTTTATTTTGCGATCCTATACGAATCCTGCACATGTAGTTTATCATTTTATTTAAATTTTTATAATGAGCTCAGTCACACTCGCGTCATAACTTGCATTTATTTTCAGTTCTGCAGAATTCCTGAACTTGTTAACGGGTAGGTAAATAAGACTAAAAGTTAACGAAAGCACTTGCAGCTACAGCCAACTAGAGGTAAGCAGCGTAACTTGTACATGTCGAGAGTCAATCATACCGAGCCACGCCCCTTTCTTCTCACCGCTCAAAACCACAGGCGATACTATCAACAATCAGTGATAGTTAGAGGGCATGACGGGAATATGGCATATTACACATGATCGCAAGCCTTTTGCATGGCTCTGAATCGTATTTGCATATTATGTAAATTAGCTTGAAATCTAAGTAAATGGATCTTAATGAGCTTTTGTCTTGCAGCCTCACAGTACCGGAGATATGCCCAGGAATGCAAAACGCTGCATTGTTAGACAAATCAGACCCATCTAGTGGGAAGGAGTATTACCTACCTGCCAAGTTTCATGGCATGAATCCTTTTATGTGAAAGGAGAAGAAGAAGAAAAAAAAAAAAAAAAAGTAGGACGATGAAGAATCCCAACAAAAACAATAAAGATTGCAGCATTAAGTGCTTGGACCCCTAACTATATAATATAACACCTACTGGACAATTCCACATTCACACACACACACACACACACACACACAGAAGGTTAGCACAGTCACCGGGGCAAAAAGTACCTTGAAGAAGGCTGCTTCGGGACCAGACTTGTCATACACACTCCTGGCTTTCCCAATGGCCATTATAATACCCTGCATGTTTGGAGTCATCATTGTCTGCCCAAGGAAGGAAACCACGTTAATACCGTACAGACCCATAATAGCTTCAGCGGTCACACGGGGATGCTAATGACAGAGAGTCAGTGAACTCATCACCACACAAACAGGCACAGACACGCACACCACAGCAAACTTCTTCCCTTGCACTAAGACTACAGGGAAGATCATGCAGAAACCTAATGAACAAGTGTCTTCAGTGCCTAAACCTCTACCGGTCTAAGAAGGTAAACACGGCCAAAATCTCTTCATCTCTACAAGACTTCATGATCATTTCTTATATGATCTCTAAGGAATAAAACATTGTGCCGTAATGGGTAAGTTATCGCTTACGTTATGTAGCGGCTATAAGTGGTTGTTTCCTCACCAGCCTCTACTTTCTAAGTAAGAAAGAGGTAAAAAAAAAAGAAACGCGTGTCATGTTACCGAGAAAACCGCAAAGCACAATGTCCCCCATCGTAAGACTTTCCAGTGGTGCAAAAGTTCCAGCTTTACCTCTGGCTGATACAAAACACTGACACGGGAGAGACTCCATAGAGAAACATCTTCTCAGAAAACTTCACCATATCGGCGATTTTTGTTGTCGTCGAGTGTTTAATATTATACTTTGGATATACGGAACATCCGTCATACAAGTTTCTTTGGAAGTTACTATAGAAACTATAAAGTATTATAACAAGTGCAATAATAGTAACCTGTGATTTGCCTGACAGCCAGAATTACTATTAGAGCTGCTCTTATAAAAAATTAACCAACAGTTTCTGACCAATCAGAATCAAGAATTCAACAGAGCTGGGTTTAACATTTCCGAACTACATTTCAGTCCTGCGTTCACATACAAACGTTCCTGAGTTATAACTACATGCTAAAAAAATAAATAAAAATAAGGAAAAAAAATTTTTTTCAAGCTTTCAGAAACCTAGTCAGATTAGCTAAAAGAAAGCAAAGTTTGTCCGAGCACACACGTTTGCTATTCTTAGCACGCTGAGAAGCGCAAGAGCTCCGCAGATGCAAACAGGCTGTTAATGATGCAGCTGCTAAACGGCTCTGGAAAACCCCACGTCACACATGAACAAAACACCGGCAGGAACGGGCGCTACCTCGTCATCGTACCCCCCTTCTCGGGACTGAATGACGAAGGTTCCTACGTGAGGGATGGCCACCTCCACCACCCGATGAGGAGTGACCGCGGTGGAGGCAGAGCCATCCTGTGCAGGATCAGGGGGAGGGGTTTGGGCAGGGGATGCGTGGGACTTTGCCTGCAGGGACAGAAGTGAGGAAACGGTTCGAGAAGAACAGAGAGACAGAAACAGGCAGTGAAAGAGTGAAAGAAGAACAGCTGGGAGAAATGGAAAATGAGGACTGACATGAATAAATAAATATACGCATAAATAAAGAAACCCATTAGGATCCGGGTCACGAAGTTCATTCGCAGAGATTAACTGGAGGCATCGAGCTGCAGCCTCGAGGATAAGTGAGCCCACATACAGAAAGAAAGAACTATAACCGCAGAAAAATAATTGTTCTTCCCTGATTTAGCTGACATGTTACAGAAACGATTAGAAATGAAGAAACACCAATAACACCCAAGTAATTGACTATAAATCCAGCTCATATTTATTCTACTCCCCAAGGACCAACTCAAAGACTCGATATCAGTGGCACACAACAAAGTGACTTATTATGACGGATCGAAACGAAAATCCAGGAAGGCTGTTCGAGCACTGTTATTTGTTTTTAAGAACTACTTAAGTGATTGCTCCTAGAACTTCAGCAGTCGGCATCAGGGGTGAGCATTAGGTACTGTTTGTGTTATTTAATGAAGAAACGTTGCATCTCAAACGCCTTTTGAATTCATTCTGTTTAAAGCACAAATCCACAAAAAGGAAGATTATCCAGGCTTTACTGTAGGCGGGGAAAAAAAAATATCTAAAAGCAAGTGCTTCAAGTGCTTGGTGAGGAACCTTGTTGAAATGTTTTCTCAGCGTAGACATAATAATCTCATGAGGTCACCAAACTACTTTCAAGCTAAGAGTAACTAAACACTGGAGGAGTTAAAAGCAGGTCAGTTAACACTAGCTGATTTGAATTTTTTTTTAAAAATGTTGTTTTGCCTAATTTGTGTTTTCAACGTCTCATACAATAGATTTACAAGAGTCTAAGGTTAAAAACAAACGAAAAACACGCTAACGTGCTCGTCATTTCAACTTTTTTCCCCAGCGTCAAAAACGACTCGTTAAATGATCCGTTCTAAACGATTCCTTCTAAACTCCTCCTTTCAGAGAGCATACTCTGCTCCGATTGGTCAGATGTCCTAGTCTGTAGCGATTGGTCTACCGCGGTCACCGTGCGACGAAAAGGAAACGCCCACTACCCTAACGAGTTTCAGCTCCGTATGTTCGCGATCAGATGATGAAGAGCAGAGGCGGGGCTTTTTGTTACTAACCTACGTAATTTAGTACAGGGAGTAAGTCTGGAATCACTAACGACTCGTTTCAGCTGTTCAGAGTTGTTGTTTTTTTGTTTTTTTTTCAATCACGTGACCCATGTGACTCAAAACAAACAAGATGGTGGACGATGTTGTACTGCAGTTGTACTGCGATCTGAAGTAAACACTGCATTGAACTCATTCAATGACGTGAAGTGGGTTTTTGATTCAACATAATGTCATATCCAGAACTTGGGAGTTAAGGGGCGAATAAATAAGGAGGATAAGGAAGTAAAGCAAGTAAACAAACAAAAACCTCATGTGAATGTGGTGTCCGATTAAATTTAAGCATTGGGGTGCCACGTCTATACCAAGATAACGTCTGCAAAATACATCACCTGCAGTGATTAGAGAAATAAGACAGCCTTTAAAACCCAAACGTACAGGCTTACTTCCCCATCAAACTAATCCGACGGCGTGTCCCAGTAGGTCCTCGGAGTTCATTAGAACAAGAGAGAAAACACGCTAAATGGCCCCAGAGGAACTGACCCAGACACCACTGGTCTGGCTCCTCAGCATGTGAGTGTGTGGTGTGTGTGTTTTCTTACAGCGTAAAGCAGATCCTCGGGATTCTTCTCATCCTGTTCAGCTGCAGCTTTGTTGATGGCTCTCTCCGTGTCCTCCTGCAGGTGTTTGGAGTCATCCGTGGGCGACGGCTGCTCCATGTAATCGGGATCCTGCTGGCAAGCTGAGAGTCCACACACACACACACACACACACACAGAGCGAGTCAGCCACTCATTAGGACACTCCAACTCTCACAGCAATACGTGAAGTCTCTCTGGAGGGATTTCCGTCCAGCCGTTTAAATATCGCTATTGAAACGCATTACAGTTTGAACCTGAAAATCTAGCACGCCGAATTTATTTCCCTCTCGGCTCGTCGGAACTCTCTTCTATACGTGACTCGTGTAACACGCACAACGAGCGTTCTTTCTGGGAGTGGTTTCATCGCGACTGCGATTCTCCTCGCAGGGATGATTCGTTTGGCGTTGTTAAAGATTCGATTCTTAATGATTAGAAGGTGCTGAACTTTTTTCTAGAACGGCGGTTTCTTCTAGGAGTGAGTGCAGCTCAAAAATAGAAACGTGTTTTATTCTAATACGTCATAATTTCCATGTAGGAACTGTATAGAAGGGCTCGTATAAATCGTTCACAGCGTTACTATAAACTACGAAAGGATCAAATGTACGGCGTGTCATCCTTACTGAGTATTTGCCTAGCTTTCGTGACACTAACATCTCCGGGTGAGAGAGAAAAATATCTCGTATGTTGACAAAACAGTTACACGTTCCTACATGGCGGCCGTACTTCCCCCTACTCCGCTCTCTGACTCCACACTTGTGTGTTCATACGTATGGCAAAGGCTGACCCGTGTTCTCGGCAGGGCTCGTCTCGGTGCTCGTGGGACGAGGAGACGCGGCAGCCGCGGCGGCGGCTGCGGCCATGGCCAGCTTCTCCTGCTGGGCTTTCCTGGCCTGAATGGCGTCCCACTCCTCCAGCTCTCGCTCGAAATGCTGGTTGTCTTCCTTCACGTACAACTTCAGGTCCAGAGGCAGCTTATCTAGACCGCTCAGCACCTGGCCTGTCTCCTTATCAAACTCCTCTGAGGCACACACACACACACACACACAGAGGCTTTTGTTCACACACTTAGCCAATGTCAACATCTTATACCTCCTCCTTGCCAGATGTAGAAGCACAAAAGCAAACATTCTCAAGGATACAGATTATTACTCATTTTAGAAAGCATCTCGTTATTAATGAAATTTTGTTTGAAATAATGATTCTCTGTCTTTCATGTTGTACACATGTGTTTTTGTATTTTGTACTGTATTCCTGTCAATTAAAAGAATATATATCTTTTTTTTATGTTTATTTAGCCAATAAAAGGACACATACTGTATCTATTGTCCAAAACACTGACCCTCATTCGTTTTTCACTGGAAACACAAGTCTAATATAGCTAACAAAAATTAAAAAAAAGAAAGAAAAAAAAAAAAGATCACGTATTATAGATTCAGATCCAAATTGGAACTTTTTTTTTTTTTAATCGTATTTTAAAATCATATGCATGACCTCTGTGGGTCTCACGCCCCCCCTCCCAGTCAAACTGTGTCCTAAAACACATCATAATATCAGTGTGAGGGGGAATCCGCTAAAGTCGGATATTTATAGAAAGGTTTCCGAGTGAGACAGGCGCGTGTGAGCTGCAGCACGAAATAAATGAAGGTAAGTGCAACGAGACACTCGGTGTGTAATGAAGTGCTATATGAATAATGACGTCGTTATAAAAAGCACTTCTCGTACAAGTGCGCACTTATAATAAGAAAAGGGGATTATTAGATTATTATGTGAAGCGGCGTAGGTTTGTAATTACCCTGGACCAGGAAGGGTTTCTTGTCGTTGATGTACATGAGGCAGTACGCGCTGGCGTTGCGGTAGCCGCCGAACGAGTCCCTGACCAGCTCCTCCCACGACGACTTGGTCACCGAGATGTCGTTGTATTTCATCCAGCAGCCGTGCTGCGGGTCGTAGATGTACGCCCAGTAGTGGCCTGCGTTGGC
The DNA here is from genome assembly GCF_001660625.3 of Ictalurus punctatus. NCBI lineage: Eukaryota > Metazoa > Chordata > Actinopteri > Siluriformes > Ictaluridae > Ictalurus > Ictalurus punctatus. Next base: position 2,560,140 of record NC_030431.2, read on the forward strand.
CTGGCCCTCGTGCACCAGGACTGCGTGCAGGCGGTACGGCACCTGAAGCACGGTACACATGTTCAAAATTTCATCACAGAAAATCAGGACTGGCTTCAAGACCTTATGACCAATCAGATACGACCATGTGGTACAAGAAGACAAAAAAGGGCAAAGCAATTTAATTATTGTAATCTAATACTTTATTTATTTTTCTTTTAAATCTCACCTGCATCATCGTCTTGTCTGAGTACATGAGCTCGATGGTTCTGTGGATTCTTGATATACTCCCTTGCAGATCTGGCATGACAAGTACATGGCAAGCGTGAGAAAACGGACATGGCATGTATATGTGTAGGTGTGTGTGTGTGTGTGTGCTGGAGGTAATCGCTGCACCTCTCGTGTCGTTCTCCACCTCGCTCCTCCAGCGGTGCAGGCAGCCCTCGAGCACGTGCAGCTCCTCCTCCGTGATGTGGCGGGGTGCGGGGTGCATGGGAAGGTCTGAGGGCACACGTGACTGGGTGAAGGGCTTGTGGATGGACACGCGCTGCTGCTGAGGCTGAGGCTGCGGCTGAGGAGAAGCCCCGGAGCTGTCTGGAGGGGCTGAAGGGCCCTGCTCTGCCACACTGTGTTGAATTAAAGTGTATATCATTACATTGATTAAAGTGTGTCACAACACACGGCACATACTCAATAAAATAATAATATACATCCTTTCGTTGTATTGTTCGCATTAACAAACCAGTCGTTTGAATATAAACATCTTGTTAACGTTTTTCAAAGGTTATGCGAATACTAAAATTATAACACAAGTAGCGCAAGTAATCAGTTATACAACCAGTCTCAGTAGATGTGTAGATGTGTGTGTATATATATATATATATATATGTATATATATATATATATATATATATATATATATATATATATATATATATATATATATATATATATATATAAGAAGAAGTATTTATTCCCCTAGGCATTTGAGTCTTTTTCTGTAATAGCAGTTCTTCTGTTTATATTCATTTATTTTTAGGTTTATTTATTGATTATTTATTGATTAATTGATTGATTGCTGTTTGAAATCCTTTGCTTTACTTTGTCGTCATTACTTGTGCTATATAAATAAATAAAGGTGAGGTGGCTTGACCCTTTAGCGAAGTTGAACATGGCGATGATAGTTTCATCCATTGAGCAAAACAAAAATCGGAGTAACGCAGACTGAGGTTCGAGCTTTACCTTGGCGCAGGAGGCACCAGTGCTGTTGTGCCACCAGGTGGCGCTGACGTATCGAAGTCCTCGATGGGAGAAGAGCACACAGGCTTGCTGGAGGCGAACTCCATGGCGTACTGAAGAACATCTGCAAGAGGAAACCTCTTAGGACCCGAGCCATAACTGAGATACCTGAAACAGTGAGACAGAATGTTCTGGTGAATACTGATCTCATACACACACAAGGGAGAGAGGGGGGGGAGGCAGGGAGCGACAGCAAAGTAGAGAGAGAGAAAGAGAGAGAGAGAGAGAGAGAGCAAGCAGAACAGAGAGAGAGAGGGAGAGAGAGAGAGGGAAATAGAGCGACAGCAAAGCAGAGAGAAATGGGGGAAGAGAGATGGGGGCGTGTGTGAGTGCAAGAGTGAGATAGTCAACTCTATAAATATAACCTAAACAAACTATGCTGCTCAAGAGAGACAGAGATCGGGGGAGAAGGAGGAGGGAGAGAGAGCGACAGAGAGAGAGAAATAAAGATAAAAAGAGAGATCGAGAGAAAACAGATGGACAGAAGGGAAGAGTGAGAGAGAGTCAGAGAGACAGAAAGAGATATAAGGAGAGACAGAGATAGAGAGAGAGAGAGAAAGAAAGAAAGTGTAACAGAGAGCAAGAGACAGAGATAGATAGAAAGTTAGAGAGTGATAGAAATAGAAAAAGTGTGAGATAGTGAGATTGACAGAGGAAAACAGAGCGAGAGAGAGAGAGAGAGAGAGAGAGTGTGTGTAATCCAAATTCCGAGATCTATAAATATAAGCTAAACAAACTACGCTGTTGCGAGGTCTGCCGCAGCGACAGCTCGTCTCCACCACACACTCCTGCAATATTGCTTTACAAATATTTACAATGCCACAGTTTTCAATTACGCTACCGAGAACACGAGACGTCTAAGAGACACACACACACACACACACACAGCGCAGTCCTCCGTGTTGAATTAACCCTCAACGAGAACTAGACTTACTACAGAGTTAAACTCAGTGGGTTTCCTCAACCCTGCAGAGTCCTGTCCTACATTTCACTCCCTAAAGCAGCTCACCTCTCGAGCCGCTGCTGAAGGACGGTCAGGTGCTCCTTCAGTCTCCTGATCTCCTCCCGCTTGATCCGTGTGATTTCACGATTCCTGTCCATGTACCTGAGCAGAGGAGGGACGCCCCAGTTAAACAAATTTAAGGGGGGGAAAAAAAATACCAGGGGATGAGAAGATCGTTCACCTGTCCATGTAGAGCATTCGGGGGAACTCCAGCTTGTTGTGGATCTTCTCAGGTCGGCCCAAAGCCTGGTTAAACTCGAACCGTGACAGCTCGAAGGTCAAAACTGGGGGAAGTTCAGTAAACCAGTGCTGAGAGGGAAGAAGAAAAACACACACAAAACAATCAACACTTTTATGGTGAGAATTTAATTTGGCGAGTACACGCTACCCTGCACAAAGACTTTTAGAGCCTACTGTGGTCAAAATGGCTTCCGGGAAAATCCCTGCTGTGCACGTGCAGTGTTCAGACCAGCACATTTAAACAGGACGCTCACCTCCTGTCCAGATTTGGCAGAGTTTTCAGCAGAATGCAGAGACTCGATCTCGCCCTCCACCATGGCGGCCTCCAAGCACTCGTGCAGGTCTTTGAAGCCGTTTACCTGTAGCGGGTACTGTCCGAACATCTCAGTGTTCTCAAACTTCTTTCCTGAAGGAAAAACAACGTACACGCAGGTCTTAAAGACACCTCATACCATGGATTGACCGACATTTCATATTTCCCTGACAATAAGTCATGCCGAAGACTCCCAAAACTAACGTTATATAAAAGACCCTTACACGTGTAGTAGTTCCCCCCGACCGTGTTTTTCGGTCTGTACGAGATTTTTTTGTGAGTGTTGCCGAAAACTACTCGAATTGGGGAAATCGCACGGCCTTTCGCGGCGACGTTTGTCGGGGAAATGAGACCTTTCAGCTGTGCTCATGTTTGACCCAAACATGTCTTAGCCCAGACCTGTGGAAAATCTGCGGCCATTTTGAAAAAAAATCTGCGATCGCGAAGTCGTGAAATCCTGGGTGGACCGTCTTGGGAGTTTTTTTGTAGCTGAGCTGAAGCCTTTGCTACAATCTCGATTCGAATCCATCCGTCAGATCGGACAAATATCCATCTAACGCTCGATCCGACATCAAGGACGAAGGGATCTCATGAACACACAGAGAACACAAACTCGTGACACAAATTCCTCACCTTCGAGAACACCTACAGCCAGGAAGCGCCCATAAAACAGCTCTACCATCGGGTTCTTCGGCTTCTCGTCCTCTCTGTAAAGAGAACAAGGGAACCGCGGTGAGGCACTCGGTCGAGTGTTAACCACGCCGTCATTTCATGAGTCGGGTTCAGTGCTTATCCAATGGAACTGATCGGAGTCACGTAGTTAAATGCAGCTCGTTTATCATCGTAGTGCTCGGTTAATGGCTAGCATGCATAATAGGTAAAAGGTCATAGGTCATTTTGATTGATGAGGGCACAAGGTATGCAAGAAAAACAGCAGGAAATTCGGTCGTTCGTCATAAAAAGTGAAGGTGTTAGCAAGGTGCTAGAGCTCACCTGTCTTCCTCTGCCTTCATCTGGAACGCGTCCTCCAGCCAGTCCAGCAGTTTGTGAGTGAACTCACTTACATCCTGCTGTTAATACACACACACACACACACACACTGTCATAAAAGCGCTGCAGGGCTTTTTACACACAGCTCACGTAAACACCAGCACAGCAGCAGCAATCAATGCCCACTGATCACCACTAAATCACTTATGTGTGTTAATATACACATTAACTCACAACACCCAGATCCGATACACAGTGTTTCAGGCCACAGAATATCTATCGGAAGGTCTGTGGTCTGATATCAGCATCAGACACCGTCAAGGCAAGTCAAAAACTTATCAGAAGCCATGAGGCATACCTGCTGCGACTCGCTGGACTTAAAGGCATCCTTGAGGATCTCGACGGCCTTGGACGGGTCGACGTATTTCCTCCTGGATCCCACCATCAAGGAGAAGAGATTCCTCAGCTCCTGCATGAAGGGCAGGTTCCTGTGCTCCTGGACACACAGAGGAAGAACGAGTTCAAAATACGTTGTGGATTTTCTTTTATTACATACGATATACGTATACTCTATAAACGAGTGTGTGTTTGTACATACTGTATAGAATATAGATATATACGCCACAATCACGTCGTGTCTGCTCATCCCAGAGAAACTCAAAACGATGAATTTCTGCTACACCCAGTATTTTATGGTGTAATTAATCTTTAGTACTGTTATTCAGCAACGCGGTTCTCACCGTCGTCATACGTGCTCCGACATGAAACGAGTACGACTGAACAGAGTCCAAAAATTTGAGAAAGTCTGCAATTTGGAGAGAAGCGATGGCTTAGGTCGTATTAAGTGTTTATTACCGTCATTCGGCCAAACGCGGAACTTACTAACTTCTGTTCCAATAAAAATATACGAAATAGTGATTAAATATCGACACTTAATATCCTGAACGCTGAAGCAGAGGTGTGAGGGAGAGAAGTTTACATTTTGAGACGTTCTCCAAGAGGAGAGGAGCTTCAGAACAAATTGGCCGATTCTTACATCCAGTGACCCGTCTCCTCCCGCTCCCTCCCCCTCCGAGTGCTATTTGTCATGCTAACAGATTATAGCCTAAGACCCTGCCTGTGCTTTCCCACCAGCCCCGAAGAGCAAGCGAGAAATCGAGTGCGGGACTGAATCCTACAAGGCTCGGTGGTCCTGTGGCTGTGGAAGCTGCTTAGCACAGATTAGACGTAGTGTTAAAGCCAGAGAACAAATAAAGCTTGAAAATATTCTTCCTTCAGTTCACTCCCTGTGCAATGCAATGACTAACCCGGGCACTGGGATGAAACTGGGGCACTGTGAGGCTTTACCAAAGGTCACTGGGATGAGACATAAGCTGGTGTGTGTGTGTGTGTGTGTGTGTGTGTGGCAGTAATACAGGGTATTTGTGCGAATGTGCTGGAGTAGGAGATCTCCACCTTCTGGTTTCGGGGTAAATCCTGGACTCGAGTAGGTGGAGAGTAGTTCAACACCAGTCTCTGGAACTCCAGCAGGTTAAACAATGACTGAAAAAATTAAATACACAGAAAATGTCCAGATTAATAAAAATCTAAACCGAAATTTTTCTACGGGGTTTTTTTTTTCCTTCTATAAACGATCAAGCATAAAGAATTCATTCGCAAAGAAATGTCGTGTTCACAAAAAAGTCCAGTTAGTGTCCCACGTTTCGCTCCGTAGTTTGTGCAAATTTAGTCTGAAACGCAGCGGTTTCATATCAACGACTTGAAAGGAGACGTGTGCGGTGTGCTGTAACTTGAGGGGCGCTTCTGTAAATCCATCCATACCGCTTATCCTATGCAGGATTTGCAAAACCCTTGAGGTGAGAGGGCAAGCTTCATTTAAAAGAAGCCCAATGCGTGTCTGAAATAAACGCCCTGTTTTCCAGCCTCATCTTAATGATGCGATGCGGTGGAGATGGGATACGTTAGCTTGTTGTGGCAGGTTTAGTGAGTAAAGTGATTAAAAGCGTGTCTTGTTTCGACTCTTGCGCAAGAGGCCCGACTGCATTATTAATATACAAGCCTGCACAGCTCTGAGAATGTCAACAGCACTCCCCGTAGCCTTCAAACGCGCTTCGGCTTCTTCGGGAGTCCGATTACACGCGGCAAGCAAACAGCATGTGACTGTGTATCCGGTGATCCAAACACATATCGCTCCGTGGCTCATGTTCTACCACGGGCCAGCGAAGATCAACACAGCACGGCACAGCGAGCGGAGATTTATTTGGCGCAGTCAGGACAAATTAACGTTCCATGATATAACGTTCCTGCTCCCTTTGAGAGACACATTTGATATCTGTTTACTATGAGAAATGAGTTTAGAAAGTTACACACAACTGTTGTGCAAAAAACAAACAAACAAACAAACAAACAAACTCATTTTACAGATCCTAATACCCCATGTCTAACACCTTATTAACAATTTCTATGAATTATTTGTGTAGAAAATAACTTTTTAACATGTATAAATTTCACATTTCGCATCCATGAAGGCGACGGTATACTCTAGAGCGCAGGGTCAGCAGAAGATCAACTGAAGGTTTGTAGTGCCTACATACCCAAATGTGTGTGTGTGAGAGAGACTGGGACAGTTCTGGGATTTGAAGTCACAACCTATTATATTCTACTGATGCTGCGTCAATAATGTCACCCTAAAACAAGCCTAATTTCAATATAAAACTGAATAGAATCAGAAAGCCGTGCTGTGAGAACTGAGACCTGGGCACAACGGAGCTCACTTGTATGACGGCGCTGAACCAGCAGGTGTTGCCCACATTCTTCAGGCCTACGGGGCAGTTACCCAGCCGCTTCCTGTCGTGAGGGTTGGGCGAGTCGCTCCACACCTCCGTGTGTGTGCGCTTCAGGCTGGCTTTGTTCTCCGCTATACTCGCCTCCAACACCCTGAGAGACAAAACACCACCCAGTTACACTAGAGTCCTTAACATCAATTCTAAACAATGACACAGTAGAACAGGAATGATAATAATAATAATAATAATAATAATAATAATAATAATGCTCGGAGGACAGCCTGAGATGTCGTCGAGGCGTGCGAAGCACCTGCTGATTGCCTGCTCCTCGTCCGTGATGCCCGTCTCTCTGAAGGCCCGGCTGGACTCCTCCAGGCTGAGCGCGATGGCTCTCTGAAGGTCATCTTTATCATCTCCGGTCAGATCGATCACATCTGAAACGCGAGCCAAACGTCATGCCGTTTCGTTTATACGCCCTCAACTCCCACGGCGATGCAAATGCAACGTACGGATCTCTACTACAGTGGTGAATTTACCACCATCGTCGAGTTTTAAGAGGCACTTACAGCATGTGGGAATAATTACCGGGTCCGCCTCTTCATACACGCCAAGAGCTCGGATATTCTTATTCATGTATTCGTGAGTCATATTTAAGGGAGGCGACACGGTTAAATACTTTCGGTTAATACATACAGCGTAGAACAGCGAGAAAGCGCACAAGTCATCACCGTCCACGCACGCGACCAGGCCGTAATATAACGGTCCGTAAATACGTACTGGTGTCGGCCTGGCTGCCCACGCTGATGTATCTGTCGTTGCCGATCTGCGCGGTTTGATAGTAGGTGGCTTCATCCTGTTGAGGGACTTTGGCGTTCTTCTCTGTAAGAAAGGCTACCGCCTCGGCTAGGTCACCATTGCTGACCTGGGAACAAAACGAGACTTTGACGTTGCACTTGACGTAAAAAAGGTTTCGACTTTCAGCATCACACTCGCATCAAAACGCTTCGATTTCGTCTGCAAATGATGATTTAATTAAGGGCGGCTATCGTTCGTGTGGTAGTCTGGGAAAGCCTGTTATACATCACTGCAGCTGAATTTTGGGTAAATTGGGTTTTCTCCTACAGGACCTTGTGTTTTGAGGTTTCTCTCTAACAAGCTGCAGCTTTTATCTTATCCACTTCAAGAGAACACGAAGTTAATACTGTTTACGGCTGCTAAAACGGGAACCAACTTGTTCTGAGGACGTTACAAAACATTAAACGTAACTACAGGCAGATTTTTTATATTTTTTTAAGTGGCGTATCGTTCTATAATAACCAAAACTGTATCGATGGCAAACTGCTGTGGTACAAGTGGAATAAAACACTTCGAGATGTACTGTTATTGGAAAGGAATCAACTTGGTAACGGTAACTCCACGTCATGTCAGGCCTCGGAAACACCCGGTCGTTGATTATTTTCCTATAATGGCATGTAATGTAAGTACTGACCGCGCTAAGAGAACCTCTTTACCTGTAGGGCCTGCTGTAACAGCTGAACATCTGTAGTTCCAGTAACTTCCTTCAGCTGATTCAGTAACGTCTGCTGGTGCTGTAGAAAGAAACACACAAATCTCTACCTTTATTCACAGCTAAGGATGTACCAGATATATCTCATCACGCTCCCTGTGTGTCATTTGGGAGAAGGCCACCTAAGTAGCAACAAGTCAAATTTGAACCGGCGTAAGAGTCGGCTGTCTTCTAAAGGTCCTTGTCATTTTTGTAGAAATTTAAACGCGGCATCGCGTGTGTTCTTTCCGGAGACAGTACTCCATAAAATGTTTAAAAAAAAAAGCACATCCCATATCTATAACTACAATTATTGCAACTGTAATACTACGTACAGCAACGTCGTGACATAAAAAAAAATTAAAGAATTTTTAATTCCGGCACAAATCTTTCACAAGGCATGAAGAAGGAAGTGCGCGAGGCGATGAGTGGTAAAAGTGACGAGGGACAAAACCACATCTGTGTCATTAGCGTTATCCGACTTTGACGGAAATAAAAAAACTGGTATGGAGATGTCTCACAGATCATGTGCTCAAGCTCTGCAAGTTCAGTGCCTGTTATTTCCTTCAACTCTACCATGGAGCAATAGAAGAAGGTGGCCTGGTCTGATGGATCACGGTTTCTTTTACGTCGTGTGGACGGCCGGGTCACTCCGTCGCTTACCTGGGGAAGAGATGGCACCAGGATGCACTATGGGAAGAAGGAAAGCCGGTGGAGGCAGTGTGATGCTCCGGGGGAACGTTCTGCTGGGAAACCTCTGGTCCTGGCATTCACGTGGATGTTACTTTGACACGTACTACCTACCTAAACATTGCTGCAAACCAAGTACACCCCTTCTTGGCGACGGTATTGGATAATGCGTCCTGAGACACTATACACATTGTTCAGGATGGGTTTGAGGAACATGACAAAGAGCTCAAGGTGGTTTCTAAATTGCTGTTTAGAGCTGTTTTGGGCGGCACAAGGGAAGACCTCCACGATATTAGGCAGGTGGGGCGGGGTATATATAAACCTTCTATGGCGTATTTAATTAAATTAGTACATGATGTGTTCAAAAAATGTTCTCACGACTCACTCATTTTCCCATAAAAGTGACTAAATTTAAACAAGAAAAACTTTTCTGTACACATACTACCATAAATGGTGTCTATGACACCAACAACAACACTGTACACACCCGTACACACACACACACAACTGAATTACACTCAACAATAACATGCATGTGCATCAATGGCCCAAAGTGTAATGAGTCTGTTGTAAACGCGTTATAAATGTTGATGTTGCACAGTGTGTTTTAAATCTCGAGCTGAGTAAACATTACAGTAGCATGCTATGCTAAACGGTTGAAGCACTGGCGTTACGTGGCTAGCAACTCGTTTCTAGGCGTGTCTCGCAGCCCATGTCAACATTAGCTCCTTAGCTAGCTGGAATTTTACGCTAGTACAGACGTAACGCAACACAATCCACATACTGAGTTCATAGCATGCATAAACAAACAAACAAACAAACAAACAAACAAACAAATACATACAACAGCAAGCCGTACACAAATAAACGCCAAGTTGAGATTAAGAAAAGCTAGCTAGTTTGTTAGCTAGCTAGCTAAGCTAATGCTAACTTTGCCAGACTGGCGCATAGCAAAACATTCGGCGCACGAGCGCGTTACCTTCTGAGAGTGCTGCTGGAGGACATTCTGCTCCACGGTCATGGCCGCTTCGGGGTGCAAATGAAATGAATTCACCAATAACAAAAAGATAATAAACGCGTACAACGGACAGCCCTAAGTTTAATAATAGTTAAAACGTCCCCCGCTTAGCAGCGCAGCAGCGGGCGCCATGGGAAGCGCAGGCATGGGATAGAAGAAGAAGAAAAAAAAAAGTGTCGCGTCGTGGGGTTTTTTTCCTACTCGAATTCGAGACATCCCGCCTTCACCACTCGGATTGGCTAACAGCTCAGACTTCTACGAATAAGCCAATCGGAATGCAACGTGCCAAACACTCCTGGCCAATCACAGTGCACTGTCTGAGATGTGTAGGAATACGGGTGGGAAAAACATAAACAGAAGAAGAGACGCTTAGATTTACACAGAGGTTGTGTTTCTGTTAGTTGGGTCTGGTTCGGTTTCACTTAGACCTCAATAATAGAACATTATCACATTATTCAGCGCTCAGATGATGATGATGATGATGATGATGATCTGTTATATAAAGAAAAGAGTTGATTTGAAAACAAGTTGAACATTAAATACAGTCAATGAAACGAAACTTTTCATTTCAAGGACAAACAAAGATGAACTGAAACTGAAACTTTGGAGACTGCAAGTTGTTCTCAGAGGGTTAAGTCAGAAAAAAAAAGGAGAAACGAAACTCCAGCTGCTAAAGATTCGTTCTGGCCCTGCACTTCCTGTCAGATAATCTAACACTAACCCTAACCCCACCTCCCCACCCATCAATCAATCAATCAATCAATAAACCAACCAGAAATAAATAAAGTGATTTGTTTATGTAGCATTTGTTGTTTATATATTTAGACAGATAAACTAGCTAATTCCCCGGAACATTTAGCTAAGCAGGAGTGGAAAGAACGTTGTCATGGTTACAGTGTGTGCAGGTTCTCAATGAAAGCAGTCTAAGATTTGCAATGTTTTGAAGGCAAAATGGGATGTTAGAAAAGATTCAGTGGGTAATATGTTCTGCGTCCAAATTCGCCTACTATCCGCCCTAAATAGTGTCTGAGATTATAATGAGCGCGTCTCAAATCGTAGTGTGTAGGAAGGAGTATCTCGAAGGTTACCCGGATGGTCTAGTATTTCCGGTAGATTTTCAAAGTGTGAATCCATGGACGCTTTATCAGCTGATATCGACCCAACAACTCCTTGAGCGAAGGAGGAGGAGATTTTTGACGGTTTGCGTCGCCGCATTCAAGGACTCGTTTTAGAGAGGCGTGAACGAAATGTGGGGAAAATAAATCAAGGCAATGATGAGTTAAATGATACAGTATGAATGATATAAGGAATAATGGAAGAAGAAAAGCTTAAATGCATCGAGGAGGATGTTTACGGTGACGGTGTTCGTTACTAGGCAACAACGTCGTCTTCGGTTACATGGCGTGTTAGTATGTCTCAGTACTTGCGTACTCTTTCGCGACACGCTCAAAAGTACGTACTTTTTCTTCACAAAACGAGTACATACGTCTAGTGCATAGTATAAGTAGGCGAATCGAGATGCAGCGATAACGTTTGGAAGGAGTCACCAGGTTCGGAGTTTTGTAACAGTCTGCGGTAAAACCGTAACTTTAATGACATATTCAGAACAGAGAAGCTGTTTTTCCCCCACTGTGTGTGTGTGTGTGTGTGTGTGTGAAGAGAAAGAAACAATAAGAGGTTGATGAGGGAACGACTGTTTATAGGCGCTACACGTAAGTGAGAACAGGAACTAACGTGTCAGGGACGTTCCAAAGCATGAAACGTAACCACAAATGGATAAGAATTGTGACGTGTAGTTTAATAAGTAAAACGGATCCGGATTGTTAAATAAGAGGAACGAACACATCGGGATGAGCTGTTATAAGAAAACGATTAACTTCAAGGTCGTAACATTAGCACCACTGCATCGTTGATTATTTTCCTATAACAGCACACCCCTAAGTGTTTTATTCCTTACTTATCTCTTAGCAGCTTGTCTTTGTAGGTGGGAATTTGTGCAATTCCTTTTGTGTGTGCGTGTGTGTTAGTGTGAGAGCTATTTCTTGACGATGACAGAATATCTTCATGCACTAAATACGAACACATGTCTCTGAAAAGCGCTGTGGAGATGGAGTGGACTGCGGGGAGAAGTGGTAGGACGCCTCCACGAGGTTGTGCTGTGACCTTTCGAGTAGGCTGAAGGTCCCATCCTGCACTACAGACTGAGCAAGAGGTAGAATAAACACACGTTGGAATGTGTGTGCGCGCGCTACATCCTGTCGTGCTACTTGAATTCTTACATCCTAAATTATGCTACACCACATGGCTGCGAATTCTTTTCCTGTTATTTCTTTACACCTGTGTTCCTTCAGGATCATTATACAGGACGTACTCGCGAAAACATACGCGCCTAGTAAAACGCCGGGTTTTAGATTTAATAGCTTGCATTTTTTCATAATCCATCTCTGCTCCTCTGAGCACCGTGGCATAAGTGCTACCAGCTGAGTAATTAAGATCACTATTAAATAATTCATCTTCCAATATTCGTTTCTTTTCCTCAGTGCCATCAGCTCTGTAATTGCTGGTGGCTAAATCATTATTATGATAACATAACATAAACGGTGTGTATCTGTTATCTTTTATTCGAATCATTTCTGATTTATTAAATCATTTTACAGGCCAGTGTAATTTTTGTCTTAAACCCTGTTTTATAAAAACAACCGATAGGTAAGGAACAAAACACTTTGGGGTGTGCGGTTATAGAAAAATAATCAACGACATGCCGGAGTGATGAAGCGGAATTATCGTTATCGCCTCGAAGTAGACGATTTTCCCATAAGAGCAGGTCTTGACGTGTTTTATTCCTCTTACGTCGCGGCAATTTGTCAGGAATTATTTTTTTTATCAATAACAATAAAAAAAAAAAACGTTCCTTCATCAGCTTAATTTTTTATCTTCTCACGCTTGACGATAACGAGTCAAACAAAACAAACAAAAAAACAACAACACGGAAACGGCAAACTCCACTGTTGCGTCTTAAAATGTAACGCTACAACTTTAAGTCCGATCTTACAAAGCGCTGACGCTGGAGACTCCTTCCATAAGCGGTGTTAAATAAACATCTCCTTACAGAGAACTTCACCATAGTGGAAATCACTATTACACGCATTTCTATTAGGTTTATTTGGAGCATCCGTCCGCTACGCCAGTCCTTGTGTAAATTGTTGCTATAGAAACGCTAACATATTATAAGACGCGCGTTCATATGAGCTGATTTTTGAGAGAAATTCCATCAGTTATAGATGACGAATCGATCGATCGGTAACGTTCTGACCAATCGGAATAGAGCGTTCGACACAGATGTGGTATACGTAAATCTGTTCGTTCTATGAATTCGCCGCACAGAGCCTGTAAGTCCAGCAGATGGCACAGTCACACAATAATTTCCCAGGCTAAACAGTTGCATAACTGGGCTCGGTGTAAGCCACCATATAGGGCAAATCTGAGTGAGTACTGTTTCTACATAAAGTCCTGTCCTTCAAGACAACGCAGCAGCTCTCATTTATACACTGACCTGATTCCCCCTCATATCTGAAGCATAAACATGGTCATTATTTCTATTTAAAGGTGCGAATCAGATGGGCAGGATATTGATATTGTCGATGGCTACGTTTGATCCATCTCGGCGTGCCTCTGCTCGGATAAGACGACTGCTTCAAAAATAAATAAATAAATAAATATATAAATAAATAAATAAGAAAAACAACAAGGTCACCTTCGAGCTGTCATTTGATGCAAGGATAATCCGAGACGTCGGTGAATGTTTACTTTTGATTACAGCATGACACGGAGTCAGCAGCATGCTACACGGCCTTGTTCAAAGGCTGTTCATGTACGGTGGCTGAAGACTTGTTTTGAAGGCCATCCATTTTATTTTATCATACAGAATTAAAAAAAAAATATATATATATATATATATCTTGAAGTTTTACAAAAGAACGTCATTAATAAAGTCTCCTACATCAACAAAATGACCTCCAGCAAAGAAATCAAGAATACACAACTCGAAAAACACACCTAAACTTACAAGTGTCCTGCTCCACGCGCTACTTACACGGCCTGTATTTGCATACCGGAAGCTGATTGGCTCGTACATTCTATGACACAATAACACAAGCCAGTCACGTGTTCGCTGTTCCGATAAAAAAAACAAAAAAAACAACAACAACAACAACAAAAATACACAATCTAAAGTTTAGATTGTTATAAACATTCAACACCATGAATAGGTGTATAATTACTGACTGTAACCCATTTGTTTCTACGCACAAAGTATTGGCACCCCCTAATACTCAGGAATTCATTTCAGAGGGATGAGCACCGTGTACTCGCACCATGTGATCCGTACAAAATAAATGTGATCAACGTGACGTGTTGTAAAGATGTAAGGAAGTAGTAGAATTAATAGTGGTACTCGGTATTTGTCATTTAATTCATTAAATCCTGCCCTATTAAGCCAAAGAAATGAATACACAGTACCTTACTAACCTTATATACCATAATAACAATAATGACTAATTATGTTTTACTTTATAAAACAATATCTATGTTTCTTTCTCTCCTGCTACGCTCAATTAGCTGTCACCTAAATACACGTATAGCTATGTGTAGCTATCTGCGGAGAAATGGAGGAAAATAAATGCACAATTCTGATTGGCTCTGCACTGTAGCTTACGTATTTCTCAAAGCTTTCTCAAAGTCCAGCGATGTAGCGCCCCGACCCACTGCAATTTCAGTTCTGCTTCAATTTCCAACCTGCGTGTTAAAGCGCGTGGCTGTGCGAGTGTGTGTTCAGTTCTGGCTTCCTAAATGAAACCCGCTGACATTCAGGTAGAGGTGAGATTTTGATTCGAACCTCTGACTGAATTTCTGATGAGCTTGTGATGAGATGTCACAGAGCAGGACGTTTTCGATTCGTTTTTGTGTTGTTGTTTTTCATCTCGGGATGAAAAACAGCAGATGGACCGTTATCAGGAGCAGAAGGTTGTGAGTTCAAATCCCAGGATTGCCCGAAAGCCATTGTTCGGGACTTGAAGCTTACTTAATCGAATAAAAGTGCCGAATATATAGGAATGCAATAGTAAAATAAATAAATGAACACTACTGTGAAATCCGTAACAAAAAAAATAAAAAAATACGGATGTGTCTATATTACGCGTCTTCTTTTGTGTTGTTGTTTACATTGTGATCATAGACTGTAGGTTTCACAAGAAGGACAAACTCACAAGAACCTTTTTTTATTATTATTATTATTTTTTAAACAGCCAGCCAGGTTATTGTATTTAAGTGCTTACTTGGAGACAAAACTCTAAGCATGTGTTTCAAAAAATGTCATTCTTATAAGCAGAAAGGATCGAATAGATCCAGTTTTTGTACTGATCCAGAACTCATCTCAGAGAACGAGTTGAGATTCTCCACGATCAATGAATCGCAGATGATCCGATTTACGCTTTTAATAGAAGCATCCATTGTAACCGAATCACCTGATTCACTCATCTAGTGAACGCTTTGATGCAAAAGGAAAACCCGCCGACTAGACCGCGCGTGCTTCTGCAGAATAAATGAGACGGAGTTTTAGATAAAGGACACGTTTATTTATTTATCTTTTGGATCCCGCAGACACGTCCGTAAACCAGTTCGACTCCTGCGTGCGGGTTTTTCTTACAGAGATGACCCGGGCACGTCCACCACCAAAGTCAGTGGCTTTGGTAAAACGATCCGGTGCTGTCAAAACAACTGAATCATTACAGCCATTTCATGGCAAAGAGAGAAACCGTCCACCTGAAAAGTATCTGAGCCTCTAAACTACCCGAGTCACCCCATCATGTCTCCTCCAGTCCTCGTGGCATCTATCTTAACTGCTCTGCGAAGGTTAGTTAAGGGTCACTCTGATGTATTGGGTCGTGTGGAGAGTTTCTTACCTTTGGGAGAAGGAATGAATCTTCGAGAGCGCACGGCACAAATGTGCTCGCTTCGCCCTCGCGGTGACCTTTCTCAAACTTCTAATCTCAATCTGGTCTCTCTGTGAGATTGGTCGGCGCTGAGCCACCCTTTCGACGACCGCACGGTTTGGGGAAATGTTTGCTTTGGAAGTGCATGACCTATGGAGTTGGCGTGCAGGGGAAGGAGGCATTCACAGAGTACAAAAGATCAGAGCGTCAATACGATCGGAAACGACTCGCGATCTTTAGTCTGAGACACAGCACGGCGTTGCTAGAGCGAATCGCATTTTATACCTTGCATATATATTTATATTTTATCCCTTCTGCGGAAAGATAACAGCCTCGGAGCGAAGCTTTGAAAGGTGTTCGTGCCGTGACCTCATGCGTAGGCTGAAGGTCACATTATGTGACTGTTGAGACAGAGAGAGAGAGAAAGAGATAAATAGACAGACAGAGAAAGACAGTTAGAGAGGGAAGAGGCAGACAGACAGAGAAACAGACAGAAGAGAGAAAGAGAGAGAGACAGAGAACGTGAAACAGGGGTAGACAGATAGATATACAAAGAGAGACAGAGATGTAGAGCGAGAGAGGGAGGGGGAGAGAGCGAGAGAGAGAGAGAGAGAGAGAGAGAGAGAGAGAGAGCAAAAGAGAGAGCAACAGATAGACAGTGAGAGAGTGAAATGCTAAACAGAGAAAGAGAGAGGGAGAGAGAAATAAATAGAGATAGAGAGGGGGAGAGAAAAAGAGAGAGAGAGGGAGAAAGATCGACAGTGGTAGAGAGAGGGATAGAGAGAGACTGAGAAAGAGAGTGAGAGTGATAGAGAGAGAGATGCAGAGATAGAGAGAGAGAGAGACTGAGAAAGACAGACGGTGGGAAAGAGAGAGAGATGCAGAGATAGAGAGAGAGAGGGAGAGACTGAGAAAGACAGACAGTGGCAGGGAGAGAGAGAGAGAGAGAGAGAGAGAGAGAGAGAGAGAGAGAGAGAGAGAGAGAGAGCGCTCTTATAATGTGTTGTGCATTTTTGTGTTCGTAATTTTTGTAACATAGAACATAATAATTCCAAATTATAATTAAGTTAAAAAACTTTCCAGTTAAAATGCCACCTACAAATGTTGAGAGGCGGGGCCTGGAGAACAAGGGGCGGGGTTATCCTAAACTGAGCTAAAGCAAACAGCCTTTTTAAACTCATGAACTAATCGTCTGAGATCTGACATCAACACACAGTTGGGTGCACTCTTGTCAAAAACTGGCATCTCTAGAACCCTTTAAAAGTCTTACAGGTTCTACGCAGAACCCTACAACGGAGTGTTCTCCTATCAGAAAATACGAAGAAAATAAATCAAAATAAAACAACTCTTGACTATCCAAAGAGCCCCAACGGCAACGTTTACTGAACTCAACCGTGCAACGTAAAAAGAAAAAGAAAAAAAAAAAGAGAAGTAGATTACTCCTGTCATGCTGATGGTTGACGTTGAAGTAAGGCATGCTGGGAAATATGGGGCATTCCGTTCAACT